>NC_053028.1:566691189-566804698 GCF_003073215.2 Triticum urartu
ATACGGGATCAGATGCACCTGGCACTGATCTCAGATACAGCTCCACGAGCACTTTGTACTGCCCGATGTACAACCCAGATAGATACACTCAGACATGCAGCAGTAGGAGTATTATCTCTCCAGAGAGCTCCGAAGCTGGGTAAACCACCGCGTGCTACTCGCATACCCGCTCCTGGGCCTATCAGCAGCAGTCTTACCCACACACTAAGCCCTTGTGGCATCTGTCGACTCGCAAGCCCCCCGTGAGAAATACCACGACATATACAGTCGATTCATGCAAGAAATAGAAGCCGACCTAGATGAGAACGACTGGAAAGGTAAGTTCATACTGGATTGAGTGAAGAATTCAATTCAAAATAAATAACCAGGTCAATGTAATACATAATAGATGAAGCTGAAAACTAGTTGGCTTGACTTTATGGTCGATATGGACTCTGTACGAAGATTCCTAGGGGAAATTTTATGTGACGATAGAGTAGCTCTCATCTAGTTGGCTTGGGTGCCAATCCATAATTGTCCGTGGAGTTTTCGACATCGTCGACCGGCCGATTATTGTAGAGAGTGGTTGCAATATCGGTGAAGGAGCTTCACAACTTGAGATGGTCGAAATCAATTGTAGCATAGAATTCTAAGGGTATTGCAAGTCTCGTGGAACATCATCCAGGGTACAACCCTCCATTGGTACAGAATATTGCAACTCCATTGGCTAGCTAGTTCTAGTAGGTTTTTTGTAATGATGTGTTTCTTTCCTTTCTTCCACCCTACATGTCGGAGGTGATGTGTCGTGTGATTGAAATGCTTTTTTATTAACGTGCACCATTTTAAGTATCGTAGGTTCTTCTCCACCTCACGTAGACTCTATTTTCAAGTGTTAGGTCAAAAATAAAAAAACCAAGATGAGATTTGCCACTATGTCATTCGGCGCTTTGCTGACCTCCACATCTTCCACTGAGCCCCCCCCCCCCCCCCCCCCCCCCCCCCCCCCCGCCCCCCCCCCCCCCCCCCATCTTTGGCCTCTTTATCTCCCTTCTAGCATAGCTTCGGATGCCAGAAGGGAGAGGAGAGAGGCCCAATCGGTATTGTGTTTATAGTAGGTGATTTTCTTTTTCTGAACAAACCAAATCTAGTGCTTGCTCTTCTCTTCTATGTGATTTCCTCTACAGTCATGGTGGATGGGGAAATAGTCATTCAAAGTGGATATCATGTCGGATCTGAGATCCTGCTCCTTGTCCCCGAGTTGGAGATTTGCACTACTCAGTTCTCTATGCCGGCCACCACCATGGTGGTGGAGGCATCAAGGAGAACAAGTGGATCACCAGGATCTGGCATTCGGAGAGAAGTTCATCATCGTTGACATTGTTGTAAAAAACTCTTTTGGCCGAAGGCGGCCTCATGGAGGGGACGTCTCTGCATCGGCGCGAGCTCATATTCTTCATCCCGGCTTGGAAGACTATGTGAAGGTAGTGTTGCAATGGTTTGGAGTCCACCCTCTTCTCTTTTTTTATTAGTTATTGGAGCTGGCGGATGCCTGCTGCACAGGCCCAACCTCCATGCAGAAACAAGGGATTGATTTGTAATTTTATGTCTTTGGAGTCCATAGGTTTGTATTGTCATTTATATTTACTAGATGATGTTGGAAATATGCCATAGAGGCAATAATAAAATGATTATTATATTTCCTTGTTCATGATAATTGTCTATTATTCATGCTTTAATTGTATTATCCGAAAATCATAATACATCTGTGAATACATAGACCACAATGTGTCCCTAGTGAGCCTCTAGTTGACTAGCTCATTGATCAACAGATAGTCATGGTTTCCTGGCTATGGACATGGGGATGTCATTGATAAGGGGATCACATCATTAGGAGAATGATGTGATGGAGAAGACCCAATCCTAAACATAGCACAAGATCGTATAGTTCGTTTGCTAGAGTTTTTCCAATGTCAAATATCTTTTCCTTAGACCATGAGATCGTACAACTCCCGGATACCGTAGGAGTGCTCTGGGTATACCAAACGTCACAACGTAACTGGGTGACAATAAAGGTATACTGCGGGTATCTCCGA
Organism: Triticum urartu; assembly: GCF_003073215.2. Classification (NCBI taxonomy): domain Eukaryota; kingdom Viridiplantae; phylum Streptophyta; class Magnoliopsida; order Poales; family Poaceae; genus Triticum; species Triticum urartu. Next base: position 566,693,262 of record NC_053028.1, read on the forward strand.
AAGTGTCTGTTGGGTTGACACGGATCAAGACTGGGATTTGTCACTCCGTATGACGGAGAGGTATCTCTGGGCCCACTCGGTAATGCATCATCATAATGAGCTCAAAGTGACCAAGTGTCTGGTCATGGGATCATGCATTACGGTACGAGTAAAGTGACTTGCCGGTAACGAGATTGAACGAGGTATTGGGATACCAACGATCGAATCTCGGGCAAGTAACGTACCGATTGACAAAGGGAATTGTATACGGGGTTGCTTGAATCCTCGACATCGTGGTTCATCCGATGAGATCATCGAGGAGCATGTGGGAGCCAACATGGGTATCCAGATCTCGCTGTTGGTTATTGACCGGAGAGCCGTCTCGGTCATGTCTACATGTCTCCCGAACCCGTAGGGTCTACACACTTAAGGTTCGGTGACGCTAGGGTTGTAGAGATATGAATATGCAGTAACCCGAAAGTTGTTCCGAGTCCCGGATGAGATCCTGGAAGTCACGAGGAGTTCCGGAATGGTCCGGAGGTGAAGAATTATATATAGGAAGTGCAGTTTCGGCCATCGGGAGAGTTTCGGGGGTCACCGGTATTGTACCGGGACCACCGGAAGGGTCCCGGGGGTCCACAGGTGGGGCCACCCATCCCGGAGGGCCCCATGGGCCAAAGTGGGGAGGGGAACCAGCCCATAGTGGTCTGGTGCGCCCCCCTAGGCCCACCCCATGCGCCTAGGGTTGGGAACCCTAGGGTGGGGGGCGCCCCACCTGGCTTGGGGGGCACTCCACCCCTTGGCCGCCGCCCTCCCTAGGAGTTCCAATCTCCTAGGGCCGGCGCACCCCCCTAGGGGGCCTATATAAAGGGGGGAGGGAGGGGGCAGCAACACCTTTGAGTCTTGGCGCCTCCCTCTCCCCTGCTACACCTCTCCCTCTCGCAGTATAACAGCGAAGCCCTGCATCCACCACCACGCCGTCGTGCTGCTGGATCTTCATCAACCTCTCCTCCCCCTTGCTGGATCAAGAAGGAGGAGACGTCACGCTGACCGTACGTGTGTTGAACACGGAGGTGCCGTCCGTTCGGCGCTAGGATCTCCGGTGATTTGGATCACGTCGAGTACGACTTCCTCATCCCCGTTCTTTGAACGCTTCCGCGCGTGATCTACAAAGGTATGTAGATGCAATCCGATCACTCGTTGCTAGATGAACTCATAGATGGATCTTGGTGAAACCGTAGGAAAATTTTTGTTTTCTGCAACGTTCCCCAACAGTGGCATCATGAGCTAGGTCTATGCGTAGTTCTCCTTGCACGAGTAGAACACAATTTGTTGTGGGCGTAGATGTTGTCAACTCTCTTGCTGCTACTAGTCTTATCTTGCTTCAGCGGTATTGTGGGATGAAGCGTCCCGGACCGACCTTACACGTACGCTTACGTCAGAATGGTTCCACCGACTGACATGCACTAGTTGCATAAGGTGGCTAGCGGGTGTCTGTCTCTCCCACTTTAGATGGAGCGGATTCGATGAAAAGGGTCCTTATGAAGGGTAAATAGAAGTTGACAAATCACGTTGTGGCTATTACGTAGGTAAGAAAACGTTCTTGCTAGAACCCTTTTGCAGCCACGTAAAACTTGCAGCAACAATTAGAGGACGTCTAACTTGTTTTTGCAGCAAGTGCTTTGTGATGTGATATGGCCAAAGTTGTGATGAATGATGAATGATATATATGTGATGTATGAGATCATGTTCTTGTAATAGGAATCGCGACTTGCATGTCGATGAGTATGACAACCGGCAGGAGCCATAGGAGTTGTCTTTATTTTTTGTATGACCTGCGTGTCATTGAGAAACGCCATGTTAATTACTTTACTTTATTTCTAAACGTGTTAGCCTTAGTAGTAGAAGTAATAGTTGGCGAGCAACTTCATGGAGACACGATGATGGAGATCATGGTGTCATGCCGGTGACAAGATGATCATGGAGCCCCAAGATGGAGATCAAAGGATCTATGTGATATTGGCCATATCATGTCACTATTATTATTTGATTGCATGTGATGTTTATCATGTTTTTGCATCTTGTTTACTTAGAACGGCGGTAGTAAATAAGATGATCCCTCATAATAATTTCAAGAAAGTGTTCCCCCTAACTGTGCACCGTTGCAACAGTTCGTTGTTTCGAAGCACCAGGTGATGATCGGGTGTGATAGATTCCAACGTTCACATACAACGGGTGTAAGACAGATTTGCACATGCAAACACTTAGGTTGACTTGACGAGCCTAGCATGTACAGACATGGCCTCGGAACACAGAAGACCGAAAGGTCGAGCATGAGTCGTATAGAAGATACGATCAACATGAAGATGTTCACCGATGTTGACTAGTCCGTCTCACGTGATGATCGGACACGGCCTAGTTAAACTCGGATCATGTTATACTTAGATGACTGGAGGGATGTCTATCTAAGTGGGAGTTCATTATATAATTTGATTAGATGAACTTAATTATCATGAACTTAGTCTAAAATCTTTACAATATGTCTTGTAGATCAAATGGCCAACGTTGTCCTCAACTTCAACGCGTTCCTAGAGAAAACCAAGCTGAAAGACGATGGCAGCAACTATACGGACTGGGTCCGGAACCTGAGGATCATCCTCATAGCTGCCAAGAAAGATTATGTCCTACTAGCACCGCTAGGTGACGCACCCGTCCCACAGAACCAAGACGTTATGAATGCTTGGCAGACACGTGCTGATGATTACTCCCTCGTTCAGTGCGGCATGCTTTACAGCTTAGAACCGGGGCTCTAAAAGCGTTTTGAACGACACGGAGCATATGAGATTTTCGAAGAGTTGAAAATGGTTTTCCAAGCTCATGCCTGGGTCGAGAGATATGAAGTCTCCGACAAGTTCTTCAGCTGTAAGATGGAGGAAAATAGTTCTGTCAGTAAGCACGTACTCACAATGTCTGGGTTACATAACCGCTTGACTCAGCTGCGAGTTAATCTCCCGGATGACGCGGTCATTGACAGAATCCTCCAGTCGCTTCCACCAAGCTACAAGAGCTTTGTGATGAACTTCAATATGGAGGGGATGGAAAAGACCATTCCTGAAGTATTTGCAATGCTGAAATCAGCAGAGGTAGAAGTCAAAAAGGACCATCAAGTGTTGATGGTGAATAAAACCACTAAGTTCAAGAAAGGCAAGGGTAAGAAGAACTTCAAGAAGGACGGCAAGGGAGTTGTCGCGCCCGGTAAGCAAGCTGTCAGGAAGAAGCCAAAGAATGGACCCAAGCCCGAGACTGAGTGTTTTTATTGCAAGGGAAGTGGTCACTGGAAGCGGAACTGCCCCAAATACTTAGCGGACAAGAAGGCCGGCAAAACGAAAGGTATATGTGATATACATGTAATTGATGTGTACCTTACCAGTACTCGTACTAGCTCCTGGGTATTTAATACCAGTGCAGTTGCTCACATTTGTAACTCAAAGCAGGAGCTGCGGAATAAACGGAGACTGGCGAAGGACGAGGTGACGATGCGTGTCGGGAATGGTTCCAAGGTCGATGTGATCGCCGTCAGCATGCTACCTCTACATTTACCTACGGGATTAGTTTTGAACCTCAATAGTTGTTATTTAGTGCCAAGTTTGAGCATGAACATTGTATCAGGATCTCGTTTAATACGAGATGGCTACTCATTTAAATCCGAGAATAATGGTTGTTCTATTTATATGAGATATATGTTTTATGGTCATGCTCCTATGGTGAATGGTTTATTCATAATGAATCTCGAGCGTAATGCTACACATATTCATAGTGTGAATACCAAAAGATGTAAGGTTGATAATGATAGTCCCACATACTTGTGGCACTGCCGCCTTGGTCACATAGGTGTCAAACGCATGAAGAAGCTCCATGCAGATGGACTTTTAGAGTCTCTTGATTATGAATCATTTGACACGTGCGAACCATGCCTCATGGGTAAGATGACCAAGACTCCGTTCTCCGGAACAATGGAGCGAGCAACCAACCTATTGGAAATCATACGTACTGATGTGTGCGGTCCAATGAGTGTTGAGGCTCGTGGTGGCTATCGTTATGTTCTCACCCTCACTGATGACTTGAGTAGATATGGGTATATCTACTTAATGAAACACAAGTATGAAACCTTTGAAAAGTTCAAGGAATTTCAGAGTGAGGTTGAGAATCAACGTGACAGAAAAATCAAGTTTTTGCGATCAGATCATGGAGGAGAATACTTGAGTCATGAATTTGGTACACACTTAAGAAAATGTGGAATAGTTTCACAACTCACGCCGCCTGGAACACCTCAGCGTAATGGTGTGTCCGAACGTCGTAATCGCACTCTATTGGATATGGTGCGATCTATGATGTCTCTTACCGATTTACCGCTGTCATTTTGCGGCTATGCTTTAGAGACTGCCGCATTCACTTTAAATAGGGCTCCGTCGAAATCCGTTGAGACGACAGCGTATGAATTATGGTTTGGGAAGAAGCCTAAGCTATCGTTTCTAAAAGTTTGGGGATGCGATGCTTATGTCAAGAAACTTCAACCTGAAAAGCTTGAACCCAAGTCGGAAAAATGCGTCTTCATAGGATACCCTAAAGAAACTATTGGGTATACCTTCTACCTCAGATTCGAAGGCAAGATCTTTGTTGCCAAGAATGGATCCTTTCTAGAGAAGGAGTTTCTCTCGAAAGAAGTAAGTGGGAGGAAAGTAGAACTTGATGAAGTATTACCTCTTGAACCGGAAAGTGGCGCAACTCAAGAAAATGTTCCTGTGGTGCCTGCACCAATTAGAGAGGAAGTTAATGATGATGATCAAGATACTTCTGATCAAGCTCCTACTGAACTTCGAAGGTCCACAAGGACACGTTCCGCACCAGAGTGGTACGGCAACCCTGTCTTGGAAATCATGTTGTTAGACAACGGTGAACCTTCGAGCTATGAAGAAGCGATGGCGGGCCCGGATTCCGACAAATGGCTGGAAGCCATGAAATCCGAGATAGGATCCATGTATGAAAACGAAGTATGGACTTTGACTGACTTGCCCGATGATCGGCGAGCCATAGAAAATAAATGGATCTTTAAGAAGAAGACAGACGCGGATGGTAATGTGACCATCTATAAAGCTAGGCTTGTCGCTAAGGGTTATCGACAAGTTCAAGGGGTTGACTACGATGAGACATTCTCTCGCGTAGCAAAGCTGAAGTCCGTCCGAATCATGTTAGCAATTGCCGCATACTATGATTATGAGATATGGCAAATGGACGTCAAAACGGCATTCCTTAATGGTTATCTTAAGGAAGAACTGTATATGATGCAGCCGGAAGGTTTTGTCGATCCTAAGAATGCTGACAAGGTGTGCAAGCTCCAACGCTCGATTTATGGGCTGGTGCAAGCGTCTCGGAGTTGGAACATTCGCTTTGATGAGATGATCAAAGCGTTTGGGTTTATGCAGACTTATGGAGAAGCCTGCGTTTACAAGAAAGTGAGTGGGAGCTCTGTAGCATTTCTCATATTATATGTAGATGCCATACTTTTGATGGGAAATAATATAGAGCTTTTGGACAGCATTAAGGCCTACTTGAATAAGAGTTTTTCAATGAAGGACCTTGGAGAAGCTGCTTATATATTAGGCATCAAGATCTATAGAGATAGATCAAGACGCCTCATAGGTCTTTCACAAAGCACATACCTTGATAAGATATTGAAGAAGTTCAATATGGATCAGTCTAAGAAGGGGTTCTTGTCTGTGTTGCAAGGTGTGAAATTGAGCTCAGCTCAATGTCCGACCACGGCAGAAGATATAGAAGAGATGAGTGTCATCCCCTATGCCTCAGCCATAGGTTCTATTATGTATGCCATGCTGTGTACCAGACCTGACGTAAACCTTGCCGTAAGTTTGGTAGGTAGGTACCAAAGTAATCCCGGCAAGGAACACTGGACAGCGGTCAAGAATATCCTGAAGTACCTGAAAAGGACTAAGGAAATGTTTCTCGTTTATGGAGGTGACGAAGAGCTCGTCGTAAAGGGTTACGTCGACGCTAGCTTCGACACAGATCTGGATGAATCTAAGTCACAAACCGGATACGTATATATTTTGAATGGTGGGGCAGTAAGCTGGTGCAGTTGCAAGCAAAGCGTTGTGGCAGGATCTACATGTGAAGCGGAGTACATGGCAGCCTCGGAGGCAGCACACGAAGCAGTCTGGGTGAAGGAGTTCATTACCGACCTAGGAGTCATACCCAATGCGTCGGGCCCGATGACTCTCTTCTGTGACAACACTGGAGCTATTGCCCTTGCCAAGGAGCCCAGGTTTCACAGGAAGACCAGGCATATCAAGCGTCGCTTCAACTCCATTCGTGAAAGTGTTCAAAATGGAGACATAGAGATTTGTAAAGTACATATGGACCTGAATGTAGCAGATCCATTGACTAAACCTCTCCCTAGAGCAAAACATGATCAACACCAGAATTCCATGGGTGTTCGATTCATCACAATGTAACTAGATGATTGACTCTAGTGCAAGTGGGAGACTGTTGGAAATATGCCCTAGAGGCAATAATAAAATGATTATTATATTTCCTTGTTCATGATAATTGTCTATTATTCATGCTTTAATTGTATTATCCGGAAATCGTAATACATGTGTGAATACATAGACCACAATGTGTCCCTAGTGAGCCTCTAGTTGACTAGCTCATTGATGAACAGATAGTCATGGTTTCCTGGCTATGGACATGGGGATGTCATTGATAAGGGGATCACATCATTAGGAGAATGATGTGATGGAGAAGACCCAATCCTAAACATAGCACAAGATCGTATAGTTCGTTTGCTAGAGTTTTTCCAATGTCAAGTATCTTTTCCTTAGACCATGAGATCGTACAACTCCTGGATACCGTAGGAGTGCTCTGGGTATACCAAACGTCACAACGTAACTGGGTGACTATAAAGGTATACTACGGGTATCTCCGAAAGTGTCTGTTGGGTTGACACGGATCAAGACTGGGATTTGTCACTTCGTATGACAGAGAGGTATCTCTGGGCCCACTCGGTAATGCATCATCATAATGAGCTCAAAGTGACCAAGTGTCTGGTCACGGGATCATGCATTACGGTATGAGTAAAGTGACTTGCCGGTAACGAGATTGAACGAGGTATTGGGATACCAACGATCGAATCTCGGGCAAGTAATGTTGGGTTTCGCAGTAATTTCAAAAAAATTCCTACGCACACTCAAGATCATGTGATGCATAGCAACGAGAGGGGAGAGTGCTGTCTACGTACCCACGCAGACCGACTGCGGAAGCGTTGACACAACGTAGAGGAAGTAGTCGTAATTCTTCACGATCCAACCGATCAAGCACCAAAACTACGGCACCTCCAAGTTCGAGCACACGTTCAGCTCGATGACGATCCCCGGACTCCGATCCAGCAAAGTGTCGGGGAAGAGTTCCGTCAGCACGACGGCGTGGTGACGATCTTGATGTACTACAGCAGCAGGGCTTCGCCTAAACTCCGCTACAGTATTATCGAGGACTATGGTGGCTGGGGGCACCGCACACGGCTAAGGAATAGATCACGTGGATCAACTTATGTGTTCTAGGGTGCCTCTGCCTCAGTATATAAAGGACTAGAGGGGGGAGGCTGGCCGGCCAAGGTGTGGCGCGCCAGGAGAGTCCTCTGGGAGTAGGATTCCCCCCCCCCAATCCTAGTTGGAATAGGATTTGCGGAGGGGGAAAAGAGAGAGAGGGGGCCGGCCACCTCTCCTAGTCCTAATAGGACTAGGGGAAGGGGGAGGCGCGCAGCCCATGTAGGGCTGCCTCTTCTCTTTTCCACTAAGGCCCATCATGGCCCATTTATCTCCCGGGGGGTTCCGGTAACCTTCCCGGTACTCCGGTAAAATCCCGATTTCACCCGGAACACTTCCGATATCCAAACATAGGCTTCCAATATATCAATCTTTATGTCTCGACCATTTCGAGACTCCTCGTCATGTCCGTGATCACATCCGGGACTCCGAACAACCTTCGGTACATCAAAATGCATAAACTCATAATATAACTATCATCGTAACCTTAAGCGTGCGGACCCTACGGGTTCGAGAACAATGTAGACATGACCGAGACATGTCTACGGTCAATAACCAATAGCGGGACCTGGATGCCCATATTGGCTCCTACATATTCTACGAAGATCTTTATCGGTCAGACCGCATAACAACATACGTTGTTCCCTTTGTCATCGGTATGTTACTTGCCCGAGATTCGATCGTCGGTATCCCATACCTAGTTCAATCTCGTTACCGGCAAGTCTTTCTACTCGTTCTGTAATACATCATCCCGCAACTAACTCATTAGTTGCAATGCTTGCAAGGCTTATGTGATGTGCATTACCGAGAGGGCCCAGAGATACCTCTCCGACAATCGGAGTGACAAATCCTAATCTCGAAATACGCCAACCCAACATGTACCTTTGGAGACACCTGTAGAGCTCCTTTATAATCACCCAGTTACGTTGTGACGTTTGGTAGCACACAAAGTGTTCCTCCGGCAAACGGGAGTTGCATAATCTCATAGTCATAGGAACATGTATAAGTCATGAAGAAAGCAATAGCAACATACTAAACGATCGGGTGCTAGGCTAATGGAATGGGTCATGTCAATCAGATCATTCAACTAATGATGTGATCTCGTTAATCAAATAACAACTCTTTGTCCATGGTTAGGAAACATAACCATCTTGATTAACGAGCTAGTCAAGTAGAGGCATACTAGTGACACTCTGTTTGTCTATGTATTCACACATGTATTATGTTTCCGGTTAATACAATTCTAGCACGAATAATAAACATTTATCATGATATAAGGAAATAAATAATAACTTTATTATTGCCTCTAGGGCATATTTCCTTCAAGTAACGTACCGATTGACAAAGGGAATTGTATACGGGGTTGCTTGAATCCTCGACATCGTGGTTCATCCGATGAGATCATCGAGGAGCATGTGGGAGCCAACATGGGTATCCAGATCCCGCTGTTGGTTACTGATCGGAGAGCCGTCTCGGTCATGTCTACATGTCTCCCGAACCCGTAGGGTCTACACACTTAAGGTTCGGTGACGCTCGGGTTGTAGAGATATGAATATGCAGTAACCCGAAAGTTGTTCGGAGTCCCGGATGAGATCCTGGACATCACGAGGAGTTCCGGAATGGTCCGGAGGTGAAGAATTATATATAGGAAGTGCAGTTTCGACCATCGGGAGAGTTTCGGGGGTCACCGGTATTGTACCGGGACCACTGGAAGGGTCCTGGGGGTCCACCGGGTGGGGCCACCCATCCCGGAGGGCCCCATGGGCCAAAGTGGGGAGGGGAACCAGCCCATAGTGGGCTGGTGCGCCCCCCTAGGCCCACCCATGCGCCTAGGGTTGGGAACCCTAGGGTGGGGGGGCGCCCCACCTGGCTTGGGGGGCACTCCACCCCTTGGCCGCGGCCCCCCTAGGAGTTCCCATCTCCTAGGGCCGGCGCACCCCCCTAGGGGGCCTATATAAAGGGGGGGAGGGGGCAGCAACACCTTTGAGTCTTGGCGCCTCCCTCTCCCCTGCTACACTTCTCCCTCTCGCAGTATAACGGCGAAGCCTTGCTGCGGTGACGCCCTGCATCCACCACCACGCCGTCGTGCTGCTGGATCTTCATCAACCTCTCTTCCCCCCTTGCTGGATCAAGAAGGAGGAGACGTCACGCTGACCATACGTGTGTTGAACACGGAGGTGCCGTCCGTTCGGCGCTAGGATCTCCGGTGATTTGGATCACGTCGAGTACGACTTCCTCATCCCCGTTCTTTGAACGCTTCCGCGCGTGATCTACAAAGGTATGTAGATGCAATCCGATCACTCGTTGCTAGATGAACTCATAGATGGATCTTGGTGAAACCGTAGGAAAATTTTTGTTTTCTGCAACGTTCCCCAACAGATGACTCGTTGTGTCAATTGGCGCAGAGAGCAACTACAACCACGACCTTATGTGAAAACTACACATCCACGGGCATAGGAAAGTTGCACATTGACTGCTAGATAGTTCCACATCAATTGCTAGATACTTGCACCTAATAGCGAAATTGCAGGGGAGCACACGGTGACCACGTTCACCGGAATCTCCCCCAGTCATTTGCATCGGAATCCCAACCACTATATTAGTCGGGATGTATTCCATGAGTCACACATCATGTATGTCCCTCTAAATATTTTCGTATAAATCACACAGCTAGAGTGACCTAACCAGTAGCAGAGAAGCAGACCCATCATCTCCAGCGGCCACTCCCCAACCACCCATCAAAACTTAAATGCGACCCGTTGTTCCAATTTGTAAGGAAAATATATTATTTCAACCTAAAACTTGCCTTAAAGTAAACGATGGGTTTCATGATTGTTATGATTTTCAATTAATAAAATGATATTTTCAAGGTGGTACTAATTCCTCAAAGTTTCATGTTACAAATTCCATAGTATTATTTATTTCTAGGAAAACCAAGATTTTATGAGATAGTTATAATGATATTTTATGTTATTTTTCATCTTTGATGAAAACCCAAGAACTTCGCGATAATAATGCCAGGAAATCTTATTATATTAATCTCCAAATTATCCTCTTCTAAAATAATTGAGAATCTAATGATACTAACTCTAGAGACTAAAGACATAAAAGTACAATTAATCATCATAGTATTATCAATATAGTAAATGCCCGACACAGACAATCCAACTTGTTGGCAATCAATGCTTGACATGGGGCCACACAGTTATATCACTGCATGCATGGTCAAATTGAGTATGCATTCCTAGTACTCCCTCCATTTTTGTATACAAGGCCATAAACCCATATTACAGGTACTAAGGCAAAAGTTAATGTCTTCTAAGTCAATGTTGCAAGCTAGCTTATCTCCTTATTTGCCATGTAAATTAATGTGTATTCTTCTCTTTCATGCACATCAAGCCAATGCTCCCACTCCCCCATGCATGCAAAAGATAGTTAATGTCCTCCTTTGCTAGTACTCCGAGGCAAACACCATTAATATTGCATCGATTAGTGTTAATGGCCTTTTATATCTGCAAATTGTTATTTTGATAGTGGCATTGTATATAAAAATGGAGGGAGTACATATTATGTCGTGTAGTTTAGTACGAGTGGAAGAAATAGTGCTTTTGCTGGAGATATGGTATTTTAGACATATTTATGGTTTGTATTAGTTAATCTGTATTATCAACCATTCAACCTTGATCATGTAATTTTATATGTACACTTAATCAGACGTTATTTGTACCAAGTCTTTGTAGCTGCATCTTTTATTTTACCTTTTACCATTTTACCTTTCCACTGTAAGTTGTCTGGCATGTTCACATTCCTTTATTTTCAATCAACTCTCCATTGAAAATTTGCACTACTTTGTCAGACACTGCGTCAATTAAATACACTGTCCAGTAAATTGAATGGGTGTGGACAGCTCTTTACTATTGGCATATACGCAAAGCGTTGTATTTGTGAAATTGCTGTTAATTTAATGTAAAGTTGCACTATCCTCAAACAAACGAGGACTGGCTTAGATTGTGGTGGGCGTCGTCTTCCTCTGCATCCCACCTAATAGGGACTAAATTACACACACAAAATTCATCGAAACATACCCAATGGGATATAGTTTCGAAGAGCACGTCGAGAGAATTCCAGCAGTGAAAATGGATTTTAATTTCGGTTTCAATTCAAAACTTATGGCTTTAAAAAATTAAAAATATGAAATAAATGTATTCATACTTGTTCAATGCAATTTGCTTTTCCTAGTAATATGAATTAGTGGACCAACACTTTTCAAATCTGGTCAAACACTCCGGATTACTAGCGAGCCAATACGCACTCACCAGACACATCCTTTTAGAAAAAAATAAAATCTAAATTAAATGCGTTCACACCTATCCATATGAATATTTTTTTCTAGTTCTAACGATACAACGACCAATATGAATTAAGTGTGTTCACACTTATTCACATAGATATTTTTCCTAGTATGGATTGGGGGGACCAACACCCAGCCACTCCGGATTAGTAGCGAGCCAACGGCCACTCACTATACACATCTTAAAAAGAATGAAATATAAATTAAATGTGTTCACACCTGTTTATATGGGTACTTTTCCTAATATGAGTTAGTAGTAGAGGGGACCAACACTTTTTAAGGCTGGCCAACCATTTCGGATTACTAGTAAGCCAACGGCCACTCGCTAAACGCATCCTTTTTTAACAACAATATAAATCTCGGATTTTTAAACATGACAAATCAACTTTTTATGTGTCACGAGCCTGGCAATTCCCTTCAGCAAGCATGACAAATCCTGACGTGTTCAATTCTTTTGCTAGGAGTAGCATTTCCGTCATTTTTTTAAGCAGGAGATTAAGAGGATGTTTGTTTCCAGGGATTATTGGTCTAGGGACTTAAATAAGTTCCTATAAGTCCCATCTAAACCAAACAGGAGGGATTTATAGGGACTTAAAGTGGGCATTTGGGACTTATGAAATAAGACTCTCAAGGAAAGACTTATAGGGACTTATAGTTATAATATGGTCTTATAGAGACTTATAAGTCCCAGTAACCATACAGGTAGAGACTTTTTAGGGACTTGGGACTTATAAGTTGGGACTAAGACTGGTCATACTGGGGAGTAACTTATACTAATGTCATGCATATGACACTAGTCTAAGTTACTACCTCCGTAGTGCAAAGTAACATAATACTAATATCATAGATTGCTTCATTTATTAGGTCATAGACTCATTTTGCCTCGGAAAGCGCTATGTTACAGTAACATATTATGTTACCACAAGCACCTCTTTCATCATTAAATACTTGCCACATAAGCAAATTTGTCTTGGGATGTGTTAAGTTACTACCTAAGTTACCCTCACTATGACTAGCCTAAGAGGGTGCTTGGATACGTTTTAGTCCCATGACTAAAAGTAGTGAGACTAAAACTTGCTTGCCTCACCCATGCTTGGATCCAAATACTAAAGAGACTAAAATCAAATTATTGAGCATTTATTATCCTCCAAACCATCCAATGCAGAACTCGCATGTGTTAAAGTAGAGGAATTAAATGAGGAGAGAGAGGGCTAATACATATTTTAGTAGGTTTCCTATGACTAAAAGTTTTTAGCCTCAAGACTAGTCCTAGCCTCTCTTTAGTCAGGAGTGCTTGGAACTTTAGCCTCTAAAAGAGACTATTTTTAGTCAGACTAAAAATAGTCCCTTGGATCCAAGCACCCTCTAAAAAAAGTTTTAGGACTTATGAACCAAACAAGACCCAATGAAACCTATGCTCCTTCGGGACCCTCTAGTGTTCAAACTATTAAAGTAAAGATAGAAATAGAAAGTCGAGTGGTCGGTCGAATATTAAAAGACCACACAATTAGTAGTGCAATTAATGAACAATAACATAAGCACGCTACACGCCATGAATGGCCATTAAAACATCTCAAGAAGCATCACACACTCACCGACACTTGTTTTTCCAGGAAAGCACACTGTCTCAACTGTAGTAGTACTAGTAGACAACTAGACATGAGAACAGGGATAAAAAATACAACCGACACTTCTTAACCAGGAAAGTAAACCGTCTGAACCAGTAGTCGTCACCAAGGATCCAATCCAATACAACTGACAGCAGCAGTATTCTTTACGCAGCAAAGTAAACCATCGAAGACCATGAATGATTTAGTTTGTTGATGATCCGATGGATGCCTTGCCTTGGCGTGCAACCCTGCTCTGCTCAGTGCTCACTCGCGTGGCTGGTTGCGCATGGGCGGGATGCTCTGCTCGTTCCGGAAGAAGTTGGTGGGATCGACGGCGGCCTTCACCTTGGCGAGCTTCTCGTAGTTGCCCAGGAAGTAGCGCTGGCCCCAGAAGCGGGCGTTCTCGGCGGCGCCCAAGCCGTCCTCCTCCTCCAGCGCGTTCTGCCCGATGTCCAGGTCCCGGAAGTTGACGTATGCCTCCCGCGGGTGCTTCGTCACGTGGTGCGCCATGAACCCGTAGAACCCGTCCAGCCAGCTCGTCGCCGCCGGCCCGCCGTCCGCGCTCATCCAGTACGCGATGTACTGGATCACGTACAGCACCCCGCGCCGGTGCGGGTAGGGCGTGGCGTCCTCGGGCACGCCGCACATGTACCCGCCGTGCGGCTCCAGCACGATCACCCCGGCGCCCTTCATCGTGAACCAGCTGGCGTAGACCTCCTTCCACACCGCCTTGGGGATGGCCTGCCGGACGTAGTCCGACTTGCCCTTGCTGAAGGTGCTCGGGCTGGCCGGTCTCGGCAGGAGCACGTCCTCCACCGGCTTGCTGTTGGTGAAGCTGAAGAAGGACAGCGCCGCCGACTGCAGCCACGTCATGGGCTGGCAGTCGGCGCTCGTCATGTTCAGCTCCGGGAAGCGGTCGCGCATCGTCGAGGCCAGCGACCCGCACTCGCCCAGGTACAGCGCACGGAACACGGCCTGCTGCCCCGTCACCATCACCGTGATCGTGAGCTCGCTGGGGAGCGCCGGCGCCACGTCCTGCCATCTCGTGAGGATGTCGACGGCGCCCTGCTCCAGCGTCCTGGCGATGTTGAACACCGTCACCGTGGCCGGGACGGGAACCAGCTGGACCTTCCACGACAGCACCACGCCGAAGTTGCCGCCGCCGCCGCCGCGGATGGCCCAGAACAGGTCCTCCCCCATGCCGGCCCGGTCGAGGAGCTCCCCGTTGGCGTTCACCAGCTTGGCGTCCACCACCCTGTCGATGGACAGCCCGTACTTGCGCATCATCATCCCGATCCCTCCACCGCTGAAGTGCCCTCCCACGCCGATGGTGGGGCACTCGCCGGACGGGAACGCGAGGCGGGGGTTGTTCTTGGCGACGGCGTAGTAGAGCTCCCCGATGGTGGCGCCGGACTCGACCCACGCCGTGGAGGCCGCCTCGTCGACGCTGACGGCCCGGAGCGCCGCGAGGTCGAGCAGGCCGAACACCTCCTGCCGCGCCGACCGGTACGACAGGCCCTCGTAGTCGTGCCCGCCGCTGCGCACGCGGAGGCGCACGCCGTGGCCGCGGCCGCACCGGACGGCGGCCTGCACGTGCGACGCGTCGGTGGGCGTCACGATGCACAGCGGCTTGGCCGTGGTGTTGACGAACTTGGCGTTCTTGATGTAGTTCACCAGC
Organism: Triticum urartu; assembly: GCF_003073215.2. Lineage (NCBI taxonomy): Eukaryota > Viridiplantae > Streptophyta > Magnoliopsida > Poales > Poaceae > Triticum > Triticum urartu. Next base: position 566,708,499 of record NC_053028.1, read on the forward strand.
ACGCCGGAGAAGCTGCTGGAGCACTGCGTGTACACCAGCTCGCCGGGGATCTTGTCCCGCACGCACTGCAGGAAGTCGTCGGAGGAGGCCATGACCAGGTGGACCGAGAGGAAGCTCGCTAGAAACGCGAGAGCCAGGCCTCTGCCTCTGAGCGTAGCCATCTTTCTTCTTCTCTGGTTGCTAAGAGAGTAGTAGTAGTGTGCCTGAACTGACCGGAGCTGGCTCCTTTATATACTGCTCTGCTCGAACACTAGTACAGTAGGAGTACTATATGTTTCCACTGGCTTACTGCGTGTGCAAGGAGCTTCGGATAGTTTTGCGTGCACGTCAGGCGACGCGTCGATTCTTCTGGTTAGTTTGTTCTAACATCGTATGGCGCGCACGTTAAACATCTTCTTAGTAGGAACGGAATCGCATCGCAGCCGATCGATTGGCAACGGCATGCTTAAGCTTGAGCTTCACTCCGGGGCGATCGAGCTTGCGGTTGGCGTCGACGCCTCAACTGACCGAACGACGCTTTTGGAGATTGATTTTGTTTCATGGCCACGCGACGGCGCGTGCAAGTTCACAACGACTAAACTGGTTTGGTTTGGGCGATCTCCAAGCATACTCCAGTTCATACACGCTCGCACGCTGAATGTGACCCAAGCAGGATTCAACAGCTTTGACGGCGACACATGCCTACATGCACTTACATGGTACATGCAGCTATCAATAATGACGTTTGTTCTAGGAGTAGATTATAAACCAGTTGGATAATCAGTGGTTTTCTCGCCAAAAAAAATGAGCAACTTGCGTCAGAATTTTGGTTGAAGCAATCAGACGCAAATGAATAAGAGGGTATTTGGATACGTTTTAGTCTCATCACTAAAAATAGAGAGACTAAAACTTGCTAGCCTCACCCATGCTTAGATCTAAATACTAAAAAGATTAAAATCAAGTTAATGAGCATTTATTATCCTTCAAACCCTCCAATCCAGAACTTGCATGTGTTAAAAGAGAGGAGTTAAATGAGGAGAGAGAGAACTAATCCACATTTTAGTAGGGGTACACCTGACTAAAAAAAATTAGTCTCAAGACTAGTTTTAGCCCCTCTTTAGTCAGGGGTGCATGGAACTTTAGCCTCTTAAAAAGATTATTTTTAGTCAGACTAAAATAAGTCTCTTGAATCCAAGCACCCTCTAAAACCGCACACTAGTTGGAAGGCTGCACGAACAAACTATGTAAAACTTCGTTTCAGGTACCACCAGAGTGCATTAGGTCTGGCCTAGGCACAACAAATAAAGATGACGACGGGCCATAAAGCTCAGGCCGTGAGTAGGACTTGAGATGTGCAGATTTGTTCATGGTTCCCGTCGATTCTAGCAGAAAGTACACCATCGCCTCCTAATTGCCCGAAAGCTCGTCCAAAGCTCGAAGGAGAAGATGTTTAATTAGGGCCAGCTGTTTGTTTTACTGGGAACTTCTGGCATTTTTATGTTGGCAGCAATCAAAGACCTACTTAATTACTACCTCTCTCTCAGTTTACACGGCGTGCGCGTGCCTCTAGATTGTCAGTTTGACCAACCTAATACAAGTCATATATTACAAAAAACATATCAATATAAACCCTGGATGTTCTATTTTCAAACCGTATAATTTTTGTGTTATATAGTCTATATTAAGGTGATAAAATTGACAATCTAGGTATACGCGTAGGATTTGTAAACTGAAACGGAAGTAGTACACAGGTACCCAGAACAATGCACAGAGTTTATGACAATGTCCTTCCTTCACCGAAATTGCTGTGCAGACGTCAGTACACACACGACATGCAACCAACACTTATATCAAACGGTGGAGTAGTGCTGCTGCGTGCATCACATGGCGTGAACTTCAACATCGTTTAAAAATCATCTCTGTACTGTCGTGTGTATAGCAGGGTTCTTTCTGGGAAATACCCTTTGGCTCCTGCATGTATAGACACCCTATATGGAATACTTTTTTAAATAATTAAACAAAAAGTCAAAATAGTTCAAAAGTATTTTTAGATTAAACTTGACTTACTTGTGCATTAGTATATAAATTTTCACAAAAAAAACAACGTCGACTTCAGCAAAAAAGACAAAAATTATTTGCTATTATAGGTCACTATTCACACTATTTTGACCGAAAATTTGTTTTTTTCGAAAATAAGTCAAAGAGGAATTTTCTTTGTGTGGAACTTTTCTCACAAGTACAATGAAAGGTCAAGTTTATTTCAAAAATATTTTCAGAATAAAGTATTGATTTCTTTGAGTAAAAAGTAGTTGCAAACTTTAGAGAGGGAAGCATGTGAGGTTCAGGTTGATCCTTCTAATGCCTACGCTTCACACTCGGTGCTTATCGTGTGCTCGGCATTTCTTGTGAACATTTGGTTAGTGGTATTTATCTGTAAAGATGTGCTGACAAAAATTGAATTAAGCTATTTGTAGATCTATGCTTATGGATGCCATAATTTTCTCAAGGATTTAGGTATTCAAGGGAAACTTTTTTTTTTGCGAAAAAGGGCGTGTGTCTCAATGCATTGATAGGAGAAATTTATGTGAAAAGAAGTTGTGGAACCAGACTAGCTACTTGTGGTTGGCCATTGCATCATTTTTTTTAAAAAAAGAGGCATTACCCCGGCCTCTGCATCCAAAAGATGCATACGGCCTATAAATCAAAACAAAAGTAGTCACAATATCTGAAGGTAAAAAAAAGAACAAGCTGCTCCAGCGAGCCAAATCAAAAAAGCCACAACCGGCTGGCAAAAAAATAGGAGTACTACATGCCTATCCTATTACATGACCGCCATCCAAACCGGTTGAAAATACCCCGAGCTACCATCTCCCATCGGGTAGACGCAGTAGCCAAACGCCCCCTGGCCTCCATCGGAGTGAGTAACGACCACATACGGATCAATGCTGTGGCCCTGAAAATAACCTGCAAAAAGTGAAAGTTCGTTTTTCTGTTAAAAACCAAATCATTTCTGCAGTTCCATACTGCCCATAACAAGGCACACGCTCCCACACGAATGTGTCTTGCTATATCCAAGTTAACCCCATCAAGCCAAGTTCCAAATAACATATTGATAGAGGTAGGTGGAGTAATATTAAAAGCAATATGAATCGAACGCCAAATAATCTTAGCCAGCGGACAATCTAAAAAGAGGTGCCTTATAGTTTCGTTAGAATCACAAAAGCTACACCTAGCAGAACCCACCCAATTGCGTTTTGCCAGGTTATCTTTCGTCAAAATCACTTGTTTATGCACAAACCACATAAACACTTTGATACGCAAAGGTACCTTAACTTTCCAGACGTGCTTCGAGCAAGGAATGACACTAGTGTTAATGACATCCAGATACATGGATTTAACCGAGAACCTGCCGTCCTTAGTCAATTTCCAAAACAATCTATCTGGCTGTTGGGACAGCTGGACATCCATCAGCCTTCGTACAAGATGAAGCCATGCCTCCCACCGATGGCCTACTAGCGTCCTCCGGAAGCTAATATTGAGAGGCGTGGACTGTAAGACATTTGCAACGTAGGCTTCTCTACATCGAACATTGTTATACAGAGTAGGATATTGAAGTGCCAGAGGCGTCTCCCCAAGCCACGTATCCTCCCAGAACCTCGTATTAGCCCCATCACCGACTAAGATTTTCGTCCCGTTAAAGAAAAGGGGCTTGACTCTCATCAACCCTTTTCAAAACGGAGAATCATTCGGGCGCACTGTCACCTGAGCCAAAGTTTTAGCCTGAAGATACTTATTCCGGAGAATCTGAGCCCATGTAGCCTCTGTCTCGGATGAGAGTTTAAATAGCCACTTGCTAAGGAGACATCTATTCTTGATCTCTAGATTTTCAATGCCTAGACCGCCTTGGTCCTTCGGCCTACAGATGATATCCCATTTTGCAAGCCTATACTTTCGTTTCAACTCATCATTCCGCCAAAAGAAACGCGATCGATAAAAGTCTAACCTCTTCCTGACCCCCACCGGGACCTCAAAAAAGGATAAAAGGAACATGGGCATACTGGTTAAGACCGAATTAATCAGAATTAATCATCCTTCATAAGACATGAGCTTCCCTTTCCAGCAGCTCAGTTTTTTTTCGAAACCATCCTCGATGCATTTCCACTCCTTGTTCGTCAGCTTACGATGGTGAATGGGTATACCTAGGTAAGAAAACGGTAGCGAACCCAACTCACATCTGAACAATTGCTTATACGCCTCCTGGTCCTCATTAGCTCTCCCAAAGCAAAACAGTTCGCTCTTATGGAAGTTAATCTTGAGTCCAGACAATTGTTCAAATAAGCACAACACAAGCTTCATGTTCCTTGCTTTCACCAAGTCATGCTCCATAAAAATGATAGTATCATCAGCATACTGCAGAATAGAAATACCACCATCAACTAGGTGCGGAACCAAGCCCGAAACCTGCCCCGCATCCTTAGCCCGACCTATTAAAATGGATAACATATCAACCACTATGTTAAATAGAATCGGTGACATGGGATCTCCTTGCCTTAGGCCTTTATGTGTCTGGAAATAGTGACCTATATCATCATTCACTTTAACCCCTACACTCCCTTTTTGCGTAAAGGACTCAATCTGGTCTCGCCGGGCCTTGTCAAATCCTTTCATACGCAACGCCTGTTGAAGGAACGGCCATTTAACTTTATCGTATGCTTTTTCAAAATCCACTTTAAAAACCACACCATCTAGTTTTTTGGAGTGAATCTCATGGAGCGTTTCATGCAAGACGACCACTCCTTCAAGGATATTTCTGTCTGGCATGAAAGCGGTCTGGGACGGTTGCACAACTGAATGCGCAATCCGCGTGAGTCTATTCGTCCCAACCTTGGTGAAAATTTTGAAACTGACATTAAGCAAACAGATAGGTCTGAACTGCTCAATGCAAATAGCCTCCGTCTTCTTAGGGAGAAGAGTTATTGTTCCAAAATTGAGCTTGAACAACTGAAGCTGACCATTGAACAAATCATGAAACATCGGTAACAGGTCACCCTTAATAAAATGCCAGCACTTTTTGTAGAACTCCGCCGGAAACCATCTGGTCCTGGCGCTTTATTGTTCTTCATTTGTGAAATGGCCTCAAACACCTCTTTCTCCGTGAAAGGAGCAGTCAAAATCTCATTCTCTTCCCTCTCGAGTTGGGCAACATCCTCAACTCTTGACTCATCCAGGGACACGAAACTCTCTACCGGAGAGCCAAACAACTTCTTATAATAGTTGGTAATGTAAAGTTTCAGGTTTTCCTGACCAACTATCGTCCCTTCATCTTGTTCTAATTGAAAAATTCTCTTCTTACAATGCTTTCCATTAGCGATCATATGAAAGAATTGAGTGTTGTCCTCTCCCTGGACAACCTTACGAACCTTAGCTCTCAAAGCCCATTTCAATTCCTCCTCGTGGAGGAGTGCTTTCAACCTCAACTCGGCCTCCACTTTAGACTCCAACTCAGAAGTATCTAAAATAAATGTTTCAGCTTTTAACTCAAGGGAATGAATGAGCATAAGGAGTCTTTCCTTCTCAGCCTTATATATCCCATTCGTATGCTTAGCCCATCCACGAAGGAACCTTCGAAGATGACGGATCTTGCACTGCCACCGCTCAATGGGTGACCTTCCCCCCGAGTCTTTAGCCCACTCTCTAGCTAACAACTCAATAAACCCTTCTCTTTCAAACCAGGCAAGTTCGAAGGAAAAGATATTCTTATTACCCAAATGAGTTTGAACTCCAGAGTCGACTAGTAACGGTGTGTGATCCGAGATACCTCGTGTCAATGCCTGCACCGTTACCAGAGGAAACTTCTGTTCCCAATCGACGCTCGCCAAAACACGATCGAGCTTCTCAAAAGTCGAAACCGGTAGCGAGTTTGCCCAAGTGAACTTCCTACCCGAAAGCTCTATCTCTCTGAGATCCAAGCTTTCTATGATAGTATTGAACATAAATGACCATCTGCCGTCAAAATTGTCATTATTCTTTTCCTCCTTTCTTCGAATAATGTTAAAATCTCCACCCACTAAGACGGGTAGTTGCTCGCTACCGCAAACACGGACTAGATCGGCCAAGAAATCTGGTTTGAGTTCTGGTTGCGCAGCCCCATAGACTGCCACCAAAACCCAATAAACCCATCCGCTTTAGTTCTGACCCGAAACTTTACCGCAAACTCACCCAACACTACACTCCGAACCTCCAACGTCTCGCACTTAACCCCAAGTAAAACCCCACCGGATCTTCCTCGAGGTGGGAGACAGTGCCAGTCAAAATCAACCCCTCCAGATAAGGTACTAAGAAATTGTGGAGAAAAATTACTTCGTCCAGTCTCGGACAAAGCAATAAAATCTAAATGATGTTCAAGAGAAGCCTCTGCTAGAAACCGTCTTTTAGCCAAGTCCTTAAGACTTCTGCTATTCCAAAAGATGCCTCTCATATTTCATCATAAATTTTTTTAGAGGTACGGATCCTAGCACTTCTACGCACAGCCGACACCGGATGGACCTTCCGTTTCCAGGTCCGTTTAGGCTGAACGCGAACATCAGAGGGTTCGGCACGTTCGGAATGATCGTCAATCCCCAAAGACTCATCCTCAAGGTTAGAAGTTTCAGGGAGGCCATACTCATCCTCCTCCACCGCCTCCTGAACCGCAGGATCGAGATCAGCACACAAGCCATCGAGAACTCTAACCCCAAGCGCATCAATCTCCGATTCATTCATCGGCCTAACCGCCGCCAAGTTACGAATCAAATCTAACGCTCGTTCAGCTTCCAGGTCTAGCATATCATTAACAGATTTAGAAATCTCTAGATCATTATTACCCAGAGATACTCCTAATTGGTTCGCATTTTGCACAATCTCATCATTGGTAAAATGCATAATAGAATTAAATTTGTTAACAGACATACCAGTAGAAAGCTCGACGTCACGCAGCTTGGCCGCCCTTAGCGCGCACCTGAGCTGCATATCATCAACATCCGGCTGCTCCTGTAGTCTCCCGCTGACCCGTCTCCCTGCAGAGACAGGATCCGGGATCCCACCGAAAGTGATGACCTCCTCGCGAGAAGCTGCGCTGGGGGAAGAGCCTCCTGCCCGTCCCCCAACAGCGGTGACCAGCGCCGGGGCCACCGGAGCCACGTCCAACGGCCATTGCATCATTACTAGGCACTGCGATTGGGCTAACCTACGGGCTGATGAACGATGATAAGATATCATGCTATTTCTCCCTCTCTTTCGAATTAGCTTTACAGTACATGTTCTGTTCAACATCGTCACATTCTGTTGTAAGTTGGCATATGGCTGCTAGTCATATCTGGGTCGTGGTGATCCATCTACTGTACTTTTTCTACAATGTTTGTTTCATATATAAAATCATGGGTGGACATTATGAAATCAGTTTCTTAGGGTTTTTCTTTGTATATAAGAGCAATTGTGGGCTATATTCTCAGGATTCTAAAGGATGCAGTTAAAGTGGTACGTAGTTTGTAGATGACATGACCATTCACAATTGATATCTTGTTGTCTGACTATTGGTTTGAACAATCTTTGTTTATTCAGCCGTGATGGCAGCAATGAACATTGATCTGGGAGGATTGGCAGGCAGGCCTACTACTTCACAGGCGGATCCTTTTCAAAGTGCTTTGTATGGAGCTGGACCTGGACTCATCCGAAGTGGACTAGGAGTGTACAGTGAGAAGTTTTTAGGTTCAAGCTCCGACTTTATGCAAAGCAATGTAAGCATGGATGCATTTCATTCATAGATATACCTGTTGTTTGATTTTCGAAAAACTATTCAATGTAAGTTTGCTTGATTGCGTATACAGATCACCCAATATTTGTCCAATCCACAATATTACTTTCAAGTGAACAACCAGTATGTGAGGAACAAGCTGAAAGTTGTCTTGTTTCCTTTTCTGCATCGGGTAAGGACTGACTGCTTCCTTTTTCTCAAGAACCTCTTTCGTGTCGTACCTGCAGACTGTGAGGTCTCATTCAATCCTTTTATCGTTTCTCTTCCTTCAGGGACACTGGACTAGGATAACTGAGCCAGTGGGAGGAAGGCTGTCATACAAACCTCCAGTTCAAGACATCAATGCTCCAGATCTGTACATCCCTCTGATGGCCTTTGCCACCTACATTGTAGTTGCTGGATATGCCTTGTGTGTTCTTGGAAGGTAACTGCACACCCAGGACAAGTTTTGATTCTTCTACTTGTAGGACTCTAGAAGAAATGTGCAGTATGACTCCACGAGCAGTATAATATATGTATTACTTGGTTGCATATATGTGTCACTTTATTATAGTGGTTTCTGTTGCTGATTGTTTTTGAGATAGCTAACCGCTTGTTCCAAGCGGTTATAGTGGTTTCTGTTTGTTAGTTTAAGATAAGAAATAAAATGCACTATTTTATTTCTCTAGAGGAAAACAGTGCTCCTTAATGTTCAGGATATCCTTAATGCTTCAGTGGTGCTTGTCTGATTATCAACATTGTTCCTGAATGCAGGTTTACCCCGGAGGCACTGACTATACAGTTCACAAAAGGGTTACTCGGTTGGTTTATGCAAGTCATCCTCATTAAAGCACTACTTTACTCACTGGGAAGTGGTGAATCGCCGTTGCTTGACATTGTGGCATATGCCGGCTATGGGTTTGCCGGTACCTCACTTGCGATGCTTGTCCGCATCTTCTGGAGCTACTCATACTATTTTGTGCTGCCGTGGTTCTGTATCTGCACTGGAGTGTTCCTGGTTAAGACGATGAAGAGGGTTCTGCAGGGTGCATCGAGGACTTATGAGAGACATCCTAGCAGGAACCACTACTTTCTTCTATTCCTCGCGGCCGCGCAATTCCCCATGCTTTTTTGGCTAGGCAACATCAAGGGCTGATGTTTCAGTCTCATGTCAGAACAGGGACATATTTTTTCCTTTTCTTTTCTTCAAGGCGGAGGCTAAAACTCGATCAGAATAAAGTTTGAGATTTTGTCTTACAGATGAACTTTTGTAGTAGCCTTGTCTATAGTTCAGGCTCTTATTGGAGTGGTAAATTTCTTGATAGAGGACCTCAAAAATATGCAGTCAATGTTATATTCTTGGCCTGCAAAGGATATTACTTTCCCATGATTTATGACTAGCTGAAGACAAATGCATACATGAATATTGAATATTGGGTAGTAACTTATCCTAAAAGTACATCTTCAATTGTCACCGTTCATATTTGTGCCATCTGCTAATATATTTGCAGCTGTTATCTTGTAGGCTAACTGGCTAAGGCCTGCATAACCGGAATCTGGAATCTATTATATTACTAACAGAGTAAATATGATCTTGGGTAACTAAACTTATTAATCGAATCAAATTGATCATTGTTCCCTAGCATATTGTTAGGAGCTAGGGTTCTGCCGATTCTAGGGCGGAGATTGTAGGGGAAAGATGGAGGAGGACAAGGACGAAGGCGCGGCGGCCGGCGGCTGGGCGCCGTCCTTGCATGGTGGAGAAGAGGCGGTGGCGGCGCAAGAGACGGCTAGGGTTAGGTCTCCCGGCTCCCTAAGGGAAGCCGAGCGAATAATGATTGCTTCTTGCTTGATTAGGTTGATACATCTCCTCTCCTTATATAGAGAGGTTTACTTGACTCCTAAGCAAACGATAAGATAATTGGGCTAAGCCCCTAATAACGATAAGATAATTTGGGCCACAACCCACTGGGCTAAGCCCCTAATATGTTGGTCATAACACTTCTCCCCGCCTGCACAAACAACTCGTCCTCGAGCTGTAAGGTGGGGAAGCGCTTGCTGAACTCTTCGAGGTGATCAACCAGCGTCAAACACCTTCACGACAGCTGGGGCGGTCAGGTCGTCGGCGAAGGCATCCTCCTCAATGTAGTCTGCAGCCTCCAGGTAGAAGAGTCGCGGGCAGATGTGGCCGGGCGTGTAGGGCTCGTCGCAGTTCAAGCACAAACCCTTGGCGGCGACGCTCGAGCAGCTCGGCCGAGGTGAGCCGGCGGAACGGGCGCGCCGCGGTCGCGGCGAGGGGTGCCGCGGAAGCCTGCGCAGGCCGACCCTGCGCGGGAACATCCGGCCAGGGTAGCGGCCCAGCGGTCCGGGACGGTGATGCCTGCTAGATGGCCACCGCGCGGCGCTCGAATGCGCGGGCGTAGTACATGGCCGTCTGGAGATCCTGGGGTCCCCGAAGCTCCACGTCCACGTGGATGTGATCCGGAAGTCCACCGACGAAGAGGTCGGCCCGCTGCCGCGCCATCACGCCTGACGCGTGGCATGCCAGGGCCTGGAAATGGTTGGCGAAGTCCTGAACCGTGGAGGTGAAGGGAAGGCGGCCTAGCTCTGCCAGGCGGCTCCCATGGATCGGTGGCCCAAAACGAAGAAGGCAGAGCTCGTGGAAGCGTTTCCAAGGGGGCATGCTGCACTCGTCCTGCTCGAGGGCGTAGTACCAGGCATGTGCCGCGCCGCGGAGGTGGTAAGAGGCGAGCCAGGTACGCTCCGAGGCGAGGGTGCGCTGCCCGTGAAAGAACTGCTCGCACTGGTTAAGCCAGTTGAGGGGGTCCTCCATGCCGTCATAAGTGACGAAGTCCAGTTTGGCAAACCGCGGCGGTGTCTGAGTCAGAGCGCCGTGGCCGACTGGCTCAGAGGTGCGAAGCAGCGAGGATTGGGGCGCCCGGTCAGCATGGCCGCGGCCCGTGGAGTGCCCCGCCGAGCCGGAGGGATCACCGAACTGTAGAGTGGGTGCCGGCAGTCTCTAGCCGAAGTGTAGACGGGCGGCGGCGATGATCCGGTCAGCCAGGCCGATATTGGGGACGGTGACGACGGGAAGCACACTTGCTGGATCGGTACGCCTCCCTGCGTGGGTGACCCGGGCCCCGTGCTGGGCGGGGGCGGGGCCGGCAGCTGCGGCGGTACAAACCCGGGTGGAGTGGGGGTGCAGCGAGGGCAGGGGTCGGCCATTGTGGCCATTGATGCACGACAACGGGCGACGGTGGGGCCGGCAGCTGGGGCTGCGGCTGCCCGAACCCAGGAGGCGTCGGGGGCACAGAGAGGGCCGAGGCCGGCCACTGTGGCCATTGAGGCGCGGCAGTGGGCGGCGGTGGGGCCGGCAGTTGGGGCTGCGGCTGCCCGGACCCAGGAGGCGTCGGGGGCGTAGCGAGGGCCGGGGCCGGCCATTGAGGCCATTGAGACACAACAGCGGGCGGCGGTGGGGCCGGCAGCTGGGGCGTCGGGGGCGCGACGATCGGCGGTGCCGGCTACTGCGGCCAGTGGGGGGCGACGGCGGGCGGCGGCTGACCGGGCCAGTGGTGGTGTAGAGGCTTGATTGGCGCCGTGGTGGCCGCGTACCAGTGCAAGGCGGCTGGCCCGTCGCAGCGGCCGGCTGCAAGGGCGGCGGCTACCCGTAGGGCCTGGCCAGGTAGAGGCGTATGCCCTGGACGGCGGTGACAAGGTCGTTGAGGACCCCGGTCATCTTCGCCGGGGAGTAGACGACGACAGGTGGCGCGGGGACAAGCAGCGACTGGCCGGTGGAGGCCCCCGCGGAGTAACCGAGCGGCGCGGTGGAGTTGTCGACCGTGGCGGGGTGAAACGCTAGCGGCGCGATGGAGAGGGCGGCGGTGGTGGACAGTGGCAAGGTGGACAGCGGAGGGGTGGGTGGTGGCGCAGACATGATCGGACCCAAGCTACCTGATACCAAGGTGTTAGGAGATAGGGTTCTGTCAATTCGAGGATGGAGATTGTACAAGAAAGATGGAGGAGGACGAGGACGAGGGCGCGGCGGCCGGTGGCCGGCGGCTGGGCGCCATCCTTGTGTGGTGGAGAAGAGGCGGTGGCGGCGCAAGAGGCGACTAGGGTTAGGTCTCCCGGCTCCCTAAGGGAAGCCGAGCAAATAATAATTGCTTCTTACTTGATTAGATTGATACATCTCCTTTTCTTATATAGAGAGGTTTACTTGACTCCTAAACAAATGATAAGACAATTGGGCTAAGCCCCTAATAACAATAAAATAACTTGAGCCCCAACCCACTTGGCTAGGCCCCTAATATGCCGGTCATAACACATGTGGTTTGGCATAAATCCTGATTAAGTACTTTGCCACGTCACGGTGCTTTGAAGTGACTTGGTACTGCCAATGTGACAAAGGCACACCAAGGAGGCACATGGACAGTAAAACTTGCATACAAACGCCTTTATTTATTCACCCTTCACGTTTTTTTCCTGTTATTATTCATCTCCAAGGTTATTATTCATTCACCTTACCGTTGTTCTGTTAGCATCTATTCGACAAATGAGTGATAAGCATTTCTTTGCCTTTGATTTATGAACTCATATTAGTTGATCTTTGGCCGAATATCTATGAAATATCCAGATGGGTTTCCCTGAGTTATGACTCATTGCTCTTATGAGAAATGCCCAACCAAGTTCAATTTTAGTTTACTAATACTTCCCCCTCTGACAGGTAGAACTGAATGAATTGCTGACATAATTTTCAGCCCAATCTTGCTGCTGCTGCTCTTGCCATGTGGTATGTTCTCCTAAACCATTATACACACTTAATTTGAACCCAGGAAGGATATCCTGTGACTTTAAAAAGGTAAAAATAAATAAATCATGATGAATTAGTGCTCAAACCAAAGGATTATTGCATAAGTGGAGCACAATGGATGAATACTTACTCGAAGACATGTAATAGCTACAAGGCATGATTGAAGTCTAGCTACACCATCTAGAGGTACACAATGGCTCAACAATTAGCATTGGTGAAAAGTAAAAAAATCATTTCGAAGCTGCAGCCTATCAGAATATCACTCTATCTCAAGATTAGCACCACCTGGCAACAGAGTGCTCCCGTCGACCGAAGAGGTCAACGGTGATGAACAGTTGGAGCTTTTAGGAGCAGGTAGAGTGTCGACCTCAACCACGCCCTCCAGCATCTGCACCACCTAGTGCATTGTCGGACGGAGCGAAGGATTCTGCTCAATGCACCAGAGTGCAACACGCATGAACCTCTCCACTCTGACCAAATCCTCAATGGTGTCGTCATCATTATGCAACAAAACCTTAATCTTGCCATGACAGACCAACTGACCAGCACACCAAAACAGTGTGACTGAATCGTCACCATCCAGCCCGGTTACCGGCTCCTGGCACTTCCGGCAGCATATCATCTCTAGTAGCACAACGCCGAAGCTGTAAACATCAACCTTGGTGTCAATGCGCCTATCACTTTGGAACCACTCGGGGGCAATATAGCCCCTTGTGCCCCTGATGTTAGTCACCGTGGTGTGCATCTGCTGGTCACTAAGAAGCTTTGCAATCCCAAAATCAGTAATCTTCGGATTTTTCTTGCCATCTAACAATATATTGTCAGGCTTGATGTCACAATGAATGATTGGATAATTGCATTCTTCGTGTAAGTACTCTAGGCCCTTGGCAATACCGAGTGCTGCCTTGGCACGCCAACTCCACATTGGTCGCTTAGGCTGGAAAAGGAAGCTCCGAAGGGAACCACCTGGCATGAACTCGAACACCAACATCCGTTGCTCCTGCTCTTTGCAGTAACCAACCATGCGGACTAGGTTCCTGTGGTGGATCTGGCCGATGGACTGTACCTCATTCGCGAACTCCCTCTCGCTGTAACCATTGGAGCTGATGAGCTTCTTCACTGCTATGTCAGGAGAGTGTAGCGACTTTAACACCCCATGGTAGACCTCGCCAAAGCCACCTCTGCCTAACAACTTACAAAAGCCATTGGTGGCTCTGTAAAGCTCTTTTGCAGTGTAAGCCCTCACAAAGTCATGGTTGGCATTCTTCTTCCTAAGGTACCAATGTAACATGAGACTACTTATTGCGGATAGCAACACGAACCCCGAGCAACCGAGTAATACATAAGGCAATATCCTTCTCGGTGGCACCAGCTCGAAGGGATTACTCGTCCGTACCTTTATCAATGCCTTCATGGCGACGTCTCCTCCTTGCCGTCCAAATCCTGCCAATGACACCATCTTGGCACAATAACTGTCATCATACATAGCAGCGGCGCAGAGGCAGTCCTTTAGGCAAGAGTCTGCACACTGGTCCTCTGTGGTGTGCGAATATCCTTCATATGGCGAGTTTCCCCAAGTGGTGTTCGGGAGCTTGACAACCCCAAACTCGGCGGAGCGGTTCTTCTCGTCACAACTCTGCGACATGAACCCCTGTGTGCAGCCCATGTACCTGAGCTGAGAATCGACATAGGAGTAGCCGCTTGGGCACTCACAATTGAGCCGGTCGTTAGGACCGTACACACAGTATGAGTTGGGGCCACACAAACCTTGCATAGAGGTTTTTATCTTGCAACCTTCGGTTGGGAACTGTCCCATGACTGCCCACGACAAGTTTCTCCTTCCCATGGCGTTCTTCGGCCGGGTGTACATGCGGAAGATGCCATCTGGATCGAGTGATGCATGCTGGTGGTAACCAAACCTAGACTTTGGATGCGGGGGTATCAGGTCAACCACAGTGCTGTCATTGCTCTGATAGTACAGATGGCCCGATGAGTCAAAAAAAATAGTCATGTTGCCGACCTGGTTGTCCGGCTGGTAGGTGTTAGTGCTCCAATATGCGTTGTGCGAATCCAGGTTGCCGGTGGCAAGGTTTGTGAGGTACAAGATGATGTTACAATCGCCTTGCACCTGCAGGCTGTAGCAGCCGGGGAACAAGACCGTGTCGGAGTGCCTGGACAGAAGAGCCTTTCCAGAGCCCAACGATTGACCTGGGAGGAGTGTGTCAGTTGGGTGCTGGAAGCTCTCCCAGGTGATGGGCATTCCCCCAGTGGCGAGTAACTGGAGGTTGCCTGAGTCTTGCAGCGCGAGAATTGAGCCGGCTTGTAGGCTAGGGTATGGGTTCGTCCATATTATGCTACTGTAGCGACCCGATCTCAAACGGTCAAGTCTTTGTGCTTCAGTGTCATCCCTGGATCGGTAATGCTGACACACACAGTACTCGAAGTATTTATAACAGAGTGGCAATCACACACTTATTACATTGAATGTCTCAAAAGAGAACTTATTATAATAAATATGGCTTAAGGCCATCTAATACGATAACAGCGGAAGGCTTGGAAGATAAAGTGAGTCCATCAACTCCAACGACATAGCTGAGCTGCACGACAACGACCTAATGAACCTTACTCCTCGTCTGAAAAGTTTGCAACATAATACGTTGCAGCCCGAAACGGGTCAGCACATGGAATATGCTGGCAATGTAACACAGTAGAGCAAAACAGAATAATGCTATCACTATATGCATATTTGGCTGGTGGAAAGCTCTACGGTTAAAGTTTTGCGAAAAGCCAATTTTTTCCTAAAATAAAGGAATAGATTTTAATTAACTACCATGGTAGTTGAAACATCATTGAGAAGGTTCCTCCAACTCATTCCCAATTAAAAGTAATTATCAACCCAACAATATTAACTTAGAGTGATGAGATACATATGATAATCTAAGTACTAGATACTCAAGATGTCCATAACCGGGGACACGGCTAACCATGATTAGTTTATACACTCTACAGAGGTTTGCACACTTTTCCCCACAAGACTCGATCTCTCCCGTTGGATTTCACGCACTACATGATTTTTGAGAAACGGATGACCGAGGCATAGTTTTTCAGAAGCATTAACTCTCTACTCCGGATAGACTATACCACCTACAACCCAACTACCTGCAAGTCTACCTCTTCAACAGCTTCACGCAACTTACTCAACTATGCTAGAGCCCACAATAGCTTGTGGCTGCACACAAAAGTTTCTAGCATGAAATATCTCAGTTCCCTTTGAGCCTGGGTGGCGGACCTTAGGATTATCACACGGGTACTCCGGGATATCCTAGGACAACACTGGATTCTCTAGGTGCCCGACAAGCAATCCACCCAGATGTGTATTAATGTTGCCACCTTAAGTTGAACCATTAATTATCAATCTCACATATGTCATGGTTTCACTCAAACCCAATTCACGTCTACGAGCATACCATAGCAATATAAGCAATACGTAGAAGTAACTCCCAAGTGTTTGATAATAACAGGGCAATAGGTTCTACCTCATCAACTACTTCCCAATCCCACATGTTAAACACATCCTAATCATGCAATGTTCGAGGATTGGAGCTAATGCATAAAAACTGGGTATGAAAAGAGTATGATCAATGTGTTACTTGCCTTGCTGATGATCCACAAAACCTAGAGACTCGTAGTCGCACGCTTCGCACTTCGGGTGTTCTATCACAAACAAACAATAGCATACATAAGCAATCAAGCAAAGAAGCACAGGTAAAACTCAAATAAGAGATCTAACCAGAAAGTTCAACTTAAGAACTCCGGTTTGCAAAAAGAATCAAATCAAACGGAGCAACGAAACTCAAACTGCGAAAGAAAAAAGATCCGATTACTAATCTGGACTAAGGTCAAATTTTACTATATCAAAATATTGTTCAAGTTGGTTAAACAAAAAGAGGGTTTCGAGACGAAGATCTGGGCGCTTGAATCGCCTGATTCCGATAAACGAGCGAAAAGATAAACTAAAACGAAAATTGGATCAAAAATCATGATGGAAATAATCGCGGAAAAATCCGAAAAAAGAAAACTGACGAACAGGCTAACGAACGAACGTTCGTTGTCTGTGGCTAACGAGTGAACACCGTTCGTTAAAACGAACGTACGGATGAACATCCGCAAACTAAACCGAGAAAACCGGCGAACCGATCTAAAAAAACGAACCTAGGGTGTTAAAAAAACCGAACCGGTTCAAAAAATAAACCGAACGGCGGCAATGGCGGTTTATACCTCCGGCGAGGTCCGGCTGCGGCGGCGGGTGGCGCAGGGCGGCGACGGCAGGCGGCGGCACGGTGCTAGGCGGCGGGGCGGCGACGGCAGCGGCGCTAGGCGGCGGCGGCGGCTGCAAGCGGCGGCGCGGTGCTAGGCGGCGGGGCGGGGTGGTTCGGGTGGTGGTGTGGGGGTGCGGGGGCGGCATATATAAGGAGGGGGGCTAGCTTTGGGAGGGGGCGAGGCGGCGCAGGGAGGAGTCCCGACCGGACTCGGCTTGCGGCGGCGGCGGTCTCCGCGTCGCGGACAAGGCGGACGGTTCGGCTGAGCCGGGCCGGCTGGCTGGGCTTTGGCCCAGTCAGCGAAGATTTTTTTTAAAAATAATTTCACCGAAACTTAAATAAATCCTAGAAAAATAAATAAAAATCTAAAAATGCCAAAACAATTTTTCACCGTCTAAATAAAATATGCCGAAACTTAAATAAATCCTAGAAAAAATAAATAAAAATCTAAAAATGTCAAAACAAATTTTCTTGGCCCTAAAATGCAATTTTGAAACACGTGCAATTTTTCTAATTCAAATAAAATAACAATAACCTCCGAATAAATTCAAATATTTGATTTTAATATTTTTCCTCCAATATTTCATTTATTTTGGAGAAGTCATATTATCTCCTCTCATGTATTTTAATATGAAATATTTTCGGAGAGAAAAATAATTAAAACCAAAAAAATCCTCGTTTCAATATTTGATAGAATTCAAATATGAAAACAGTGAAATCCCCAACTCTCTCCGAGGGTCCTTGAGTTGCTTAGAATTTCGAGGATCGCAAAATGAAATGCAGCAAAATATGATATGCATGAATGATCTATGTATAACATTCCAAATTGGAAATTTGGGATGTTAAAACCTACCCCCTTTAATATGAATCTCGCCCTCGAGATTTGGGTTGGCTAGAAAATAGGTGTGGGTGGTCTTTGCGAAGATCATCCTCTCGTTCCCAGGTGGCTTCATCTTTGGTATGGTGGCTCCACTGAACTTTGCAAAACTTGATAATCTTGCCACGGGTGACTCGGCTGGCTTTTGATGTTCTGCCTTCACTCTCTGATATACATCACACACGGCTACATACTCGGCAATATCCTTCTTCATACCAGTCCACCAGAAACGCTCCTTTAAATCCACATACATCTTGGTGTTTTCGGGGTGAATCGAGTATGGTGAGTCATGAGCCTCCTGAAGTATTAACTTCCCGATCTTTGTGTTATTGGGCACATAAACACGGTCCTCAAACCACAAGGTGTCGTGTTCATCCTCACGAAAACCTTTGGCCTTTCCTTTGCTCATTCTCTCTTTTATCTCGGCGATCTCTTTGTCATCCTTCTCGGCTTCTCGAATCTTTCCTAACAATGTAGACTGAACCTCCATTGTTGCAACAAAACCTCTAGGGACAATCTCCAATCGAAGTTCCCTGAGATCCTCCGCCAACTCCTTTGGCAATCCTGCGCTTATGAGTGTGTTGGCATAACTCTTCCGGCTCAAAGCGTCTGCTACGACATTGGCCTTGCCTAGATGATAGTGAAGTTTCATGTTATAATCCTTTATAAGCTCCAACCATCTCCTCTGCCTAAGGTTCAGCTCCTTCTGTGTGAAAATGTACTTCAAACTCTTATGGTCAGTGTATACATCGAAATGGTTTCCATTAAGATAATGTCTCGAAGTCTTCAACACATGCAGTACGGCAGCCAACTCTAAGTCATGCGTGGCATAATTTAACTCATGCGGTTTCAGTTGTCGCGAGGCATACGAAACAACTCTTCCGTCCTGCATCAGCACACTTCCAAGTCCTAGGAGAGAGGCATCGCAATACACTTGAAACTCCTTACGTATATCCGGCAGAATCAGCACTGGGGCTGTAGCCAAATGTTTTTTTAACTCCTGAAAACTCGCCTCACATTCTTCTGTCCATTTAAATTTGGTATCCTTCTTCAATAACTGTAGCGACCAGACCTCAAATGGTCCAATCTCTGTGCTCAGGTGTCATCCCTGGATCAGTAATGCTGACACCACACAGTACTTGAAGGATTTATAACAGAGTAGCAATCACACACTTATTACATCGAGTGTCTCAAAAGAGAACTTATTACAATAAATATGGCTTAAGGCCATCTAATAACGATAACAGCAGAAGGCTTGGAAGATAAGTGAGTCCATCAACTCCAACGGCATCACTGAGTATAGAACCACGACCTAAAAGCACCTTAATCGTCGTCTGAAAAGTCTGCAACATTAACGTTGCAGCCTGAAATGGGACAGCACATGGAATATGCTGGCAAAGTAACACATAGAGAGTAATGGAATGAAATAGGCTATTCTATATGCATATTTGGCTGGTGGAAAGCTCTATGGTTACAGTTTTGCGTAAAGCCAATTTTTCCCTACTGCAAAGGAATAAATTTTATTTAACTATCATGGTAGTTGTTAAACATTGAGAATGGTTGACAACATTCTCAATCCCAATTAAGCATCATCATTAAACAAAACCCAACAAAATTAATTTTAGAGTAACATGATGAGATTCACATGATAATCCAAGTACTAGATACTCAAGATGTCCATAACTGGGGACACGACTAACCATGATTAGTTTATACACTCTGCAGAGGTTTGCGCACTTTTCCCCACAAGACTCGATCGCCTCCGTTTGATTTCTTGCACTACATGGTGTTGAGAAACGGATGACCGAGACATAGTCTTTCAGAAGCGCTAGCACATTACGATCGGGTAGACCGTTACACCTACTTTCCCCTACATCTGCTAGTCTACCACTGTAAGAGTTCGCACAACTTAATCGACTATGCTAGAGCCCATAGTATCTTGTGGTTGCACACGGAAGTTTCTAGCATGAATAAATCTCATGATCCCTTTGAGCCTGGGTGGCGGTCCATAAAAAAAACAGGCAATCGCTGGAATACCCAGGTGTCTCAATCCACCCAGATGTGTATTTAAGTTGCCACCTTAGATAAACCATTAATTTAACAATCTCACATCTGTCATGGATACACTCATCCAATCCACGTCTACTAGCATAGCATGGCATAATAAGGAAACGTAGAAGTAACTTCCAAAGGTTTGATAATAACGGGTAATAGGTACTACCTCAACTACTTCCAAAACCCATAATTTAATTAGATCCTAATCATGCAATGTGTGAGGATTGATCTAATGCAATAAAATCTGGGTAATTGGAAGTATGATCAAAGTGTTACTTGCCTTGCTGATGATCCGCAAAACCTAGTGATTCGAAGTAGCAAGCAGCACACTCCGGGTACTCTATCACAAACAAACAAACATACAATAAGTACTCAACTAATGCACAGGTAAAACTCGAATAAAAGATCTAACCAGAAAGTTCAACTTAAGAACTCTGGTTGGCAAAAAAGAATCAAATCGAACGAAGCAACGAAAGACAAACGGCAAAAGAAACAGGCTTCGTTTACTATTCTGGATCTAGAGCAATTTTTACAGTGGCAAAAACTTGTTTGAGTTGGTTAAACGGAAAAAGGGTTTCGAGACGAAACTCTAGGCGCTTGAATCGCCTGATTCCGATAAATGAGCGAAAAGTTAGACTAAAACGAAAATCGGATCAGGAATCATGATCAGATAAATCGCGGATTTAATCCGAGAAAAAAGTAAAACGACGAATGTTCGTTAAGACGAACGAACGGACGAACGATCGCTAATTAAATAAACCAGAAAAACCAATCTATTTAAAAAAACTGAAACTAAAAAAACCAAACAAAACCGATGAAAAACCGATCAGTTTTCTAAAAAACCAGCGGCGAAAAACTACCTCCGGCGGTCCGGCAAGGCGGCGAGGCGGTGAGGCGCGGGCGGCGTGGCGGCGGTGGGGCGATGGCGGCGGCGGCCTAGGGTTAGGGTTTCGGGGCGGGGCGCGGCTGGGCTGGCCTCGGGCCTCGGCGGCGCTATTTGAAGGCCCGGCCAGGCGGAGTCCTGGCCGGTTACGGCCCAAGGTTGGTTGGGACTCTTTTTTAAAAAAAAAATTACGCTCAGAAAAAAAACAAAACGAATAATAAATGGACTCCAAAAATCCTGAAATAAATTTTCCCCGGCTTCTAAAATCAAGCCGCACAGTATGAACATTTATTTGGGGCCTAAATGCAATTTTGAAAAACGCGCATTTTTCCCTAATTCAAATAAAATAGCAAATAAAACCAAAATAAAATCTTATTTGATTGTTTTATTAAATCCTCAATATTTCTTTATTTCGGGAAAGTAATTTTATTCCCTCTCTCATATTTTTGTAATAGAAATAATTGAAGATAAAATAAATAAAATCAAATGATCCTATTTTCAAAATTTGAGAAAACTCAAATATGAAAATAACGAAATCCCCAACTCTCTCCCAGGGTCCTTGAGTTGCGTAGAATTTTCTAGGATCAACCAAAATGCAATAAAATATGATATGCAATGATGATCTAGTGTATAACATTCCAAATTGAAAATTTGAGATGTTACAAACCTACCCCCCTTAAGATGAATCTCGCCCTTGAGATTCGGGTTGGCTAGAAAATAGGTGAGGGTGGTCCTTCAGCAATTCTTCCTCTCGCTCTCAGGTGGCTTCATCCTCCGTGTGGTGGCTCCACTGAACTTTGCAAAACTTGATAACCTTGTTGCGGGTGACTCGACTGGCATGCTCTAGAATCTTGACTGGTTTCTCCTCATAGGTCAAATCACTGTCCAACTGAATTGCTTCCAGTGGCACTGTATCACTTAGCGGTATATTAGCCATCTCTGCGTGGCACTTCTTCAACTGGGAAACGTGGAACACGTCGTGAACTCCTGACAATCCTTCGGGCAATTCCAACTTATAGGCTGCTTCTCCCATACGCTCCAAAACTTTGTATGGGCCTACAAAACGTGGCGCTGACTTTCCCTTAACTCCAAAGCTCTTAACTCCTCGAAGTGGAGATACTCGAAGATAAACTCGGTCTCCGACTCCGTAAACTGTCTCCTTGCGTTTAGAATCTGCATAACTCTTCTGCCTGGATTGAGCTACCTTGAGCCTATCACGAATCAATTTCACTTTCTGTTCAGACTCCTTTATCAGATCCGGTCCAAACAACTAGCGGTCTCCAAGTTCATCCCAAGATAATGGGGTCCTGCACCTCCTTCCGTACAAGGCTTCGAAAGGGGCCATCTTCAAACTGGATTGACAACTGTTGTTGTAAGAGAACTCTGCATATGGCAAATTCTCGTCCCAACTAGATCTGTAATCTAGTGCACAAGCTCTCAGCATATCCTCCAAAATCTGATTGACTCTCTCAGTCTGTCCATCTGTCTGCGGGTGAAAAGCTGTACTAAACTCCAGTCTGGTACCCAAAGTTTCATGCAACTGATTCCAGAACTTTGAGGTAAATTGGGTTCCTCTATCTGATACTATGCTCCTTGGAACTCCATGCAGACATACGATTCTGGTCATGTATATCTTTGCCAACTTTGCACTGGTATAGGTGGTCTTCACTGGAATGAAATGAGCTACCTTTGTCAAACGATCGACTACAACCCATATCGAGTCATAGCCTGAACGTGTTCTGGGCAATCCTATAATAAAATCCATGCCTAACTTATCCCACTTCCATTCGGGTATCGGCAATGGCTGTAGCAATCCTGCTGGCTTCTGATGCTCTACCTTTACTCTCTGACATACATCACAAATTACTACATACTCCGCAATATCCTTCTTCATTCCGGTCCACCAGAAGGTGTCCTTCAAATCCAAATACATTTTGGTATTTCCTGGGTGAATCGAATATGGTGAATCATGGGCCTCTTGCAGAATTAACTTCCCGATCTCCGAATCATTTGGCACATAAACACAGTCTTCAAACCATAAGGTATCATGCTCATCCTCACGAAATCCTTTAGCTTTTCCTTTGCTCATTTTCTCTTTTATAGAGGCAATCTCCTTGTCGGTCTTTTGAGCTTCTCTGATCTTATCCATCAAAGTAGACTGAATCTCCAATGCTGCTACATAGTCTCTCGGAACTATCTCCAAACATAGCCCACAAAGATTTTCGGCTAACTCCCTTGGTAAATTTCCTGTCATTAGTGTGTTGACATGGCTTTTACGGCTCAACGCATCAGCTACTACATTAGCCTTTCCGGGGTGATAATGCAATTTCATATCATAATCCTTGATGAGCTCCAACCATCTCCTTTGCCTGAGATTCAACTCCTTCTGCGTGAAAATATACTTCAAACTCTTGTGATCCGTGTACACCTCACAATGGTTTCCAATGAGAAAATGTCTCTAAGTTTTCAATGCATGCACTACGGCTGCTAACTCCAAATCCTACATAGCATAATTTAACTCATGAGGTTTGAGCTGTCGTGAGGCATATGAAACAACTCTTCCTTCCTGCATAAGCACTGCTCCAAGTCCTCGACGTGAAGCGTCGCAATACACCTCATAATCCTTGGTCTGATCTGGCAAAATCAATACAGGTGATGTAACCAAACATTTCTTCAACTCCTGGAAACTAGCCTCACATTCCTCAGTCCATATGAACTTGGTATCCTTTTTCAACAACTCCGTCATAGGCTTCGCAATCTATGAGAAATTCTCAATGAATCTCCGGTAGTATCTCGCGAGTCGAAGAAAACTCCAGATCTCTCCAACTGTTGTTGGGGCTTCCCAATTTGTCACGGTATCAACCTGAGTGGGATCTACTGCTATACCTTCTCCGGATATAACGTGTCCGAGAAATCCAACTTCTTTCAACCAAAACTCACATTTGCTAAACTTGGCATATAACTGATGTTCTCTGAGCTTACCAAGTACCAAACGCAAATGCTCCTTATGATCCTCTTCATTCTTCGAGTAAACAAGGATATCATCAATGAACACTACGACGAACTTATCCAAAAACTCCATAAACACTTTGTTCATCATGTTCATAAAATATGCAGGTGCGTTAGTCAGACCAAATGACATAACAGTATACTCGTACATCCCATACCTGGTGGTAAAAGCTGTCTTAGGTATATCCTGTTCTTGAATCTTCAACTGGTGGTATCCTGATCGCAGATCGATCTTGGAAAATACCTTAGCTCCTTGCAATCGATCAAACAGATCATTGATCATCGGTAGTGGGTATTTGTTCTTGATGGTTACTTCATTTAATCCTCGATAATCAACAACCATCCTTAATGATCCATCCTTCTTCTCCACTAGTAGTACTGGCGATCCCCAAGGCGAAGAACTTGGGCGAATATATCCTTTATCCAGTAACTCCTTAATCTACTTCTTAATCTCCACCAAATCCTTTGCGGGCATCCTATATGGTCTCTTTGATATTGGCCCTGTGTCTGGCAAAAGCTCAATCAAAAACTCAATATCTCTATCCGGTGGCATGCCTAGCAACTCTTCTGGAAATACATCAGGGAAATCCTTCACTACTGGTACTTCCTCCTGCACAACTCCTGTTAGACAATTTACTTGAGTCCTCTTCAGCACATGCCAGGATACATACTTGATCCTTCTCCCTTCTAGGGTGGTAAGCAAGATCGTCTTACCGGCGCAGTCGATGTTTCCTCCATACATCGACAGCCAATCCATCCCCAGAATTACATCCAATCCTTGTGATTCCAAAAATGATTAAATCCGAGGGAAAACACATGCCTACCTATACTCAATGGCACTTGAAAACATCCTTGGCTAGCCATATACTCCGCTCCTGGTGAGCTTACTAACATAGGTGTTCTAAGAACTTTGGTGGGCAGATTATACTTATCCACAAATCCCCTTGATATGTATGAATGCGATGCACCAGTATCGAAAAGAACGAGTGCAATAAATGACTTAACCAAAAACTTACCGATTACTGCATCCGGCTGCTCTTCAACCTCCTCCACGTTAACGTGGTTCACCTGTCCCCTGTTGAAAGGGTTCGGCTTCTTCCCAGAGCTTCCATTGCCATTTCCATTCTGGGATTCAGGACATTCATTCGCATAATGTCCGGTCTTCTGGCACTTAAAACAAGTGACTTGGCTCAGGTCTCTCTTGGCTGGGGTCGATGGGTTGGTGCGGTTCTGGCCGTTGCTTCCTCCATTTCCATTACCATTCTTGGTGCCATTGTGATTGTGCGAGCTACCTCCTCCATGGGTATGCTGAAAATGTCCTCCCGGTCTAGGGGTAAAACGTGGCTTCTGCTGAGCTCCTGAATTGTACTTCCCTTGTCCATACTTCCTCTTGCGATTCTCAATCTGCTGCTGCTTCCCTTCAATCATGAGAGCACGATCTACCAACTCTTGGTAGTTGTTGAAGGTTTCTACCATCAACTGCATGCTCAACTCATCATTCAGTCCTTCCAGAAACTTCTCCTGCTTAGCTGCATCCGTAGCAACGTCATCTGGGGCATAACGTGCTAGCTTACTAAAGTCCTCCACATACTGGCCAACTGTCCGTCCTCCTTGGCGCAAGTTGCGAAACTCTCGTTTCTTCATGGCCATAGCTCCTGCTGAAACATGGATAGTACAAAAAGCCTGCTGAAACTGGTCCCACGTGACAGTGTCGATAGGGAAACTAGCTGTGAAATTCTCCCACCATGATGCTGCTGGTCCTTCAAGCTGATGTGCGGCAAACTTCACCTTTTCCGCATCTGTGCATCCTGCTGTGGTCAACTCCCTAGCTGTCTTACGGAGCCAATCATCTGCTACTATCGGCTCAGTGCTACTGGAAAACACCGGTGGATTCAGCCTAAGAAAACGGGCTAAATGATCAACAGGTGGTGGTGGTGGGTTGTTGTTGTTGTTCCCCAGATTCTGGTTCTAGACTAGCAACTGCATCAATGTGTTCTGCTGCTGGATCAACTGAGTGAGCTCCGGTGGGAAGGTAAATCCGGGGTCACGTCTCGGAGGCATTTGAGGGTTTAGAAAAGATGAGATTTAAGAATAGAGGGGGTCTAAAGAGAAAACACTACCCATATGCACATGAGGCAAAAGCAAACAATTCACTTCATTCAATCAATCAAACAAGGGCATACAATTGATCTAACTATCGCAAAAGTGCTCGGACTACCATATTTACATGGTGGAATACTACTACTGATTTGGTGGTCTACTAGAAATATTCTTCGGTTGCAGACTCCATGATATCTGCTCCAGCTTCATCAACATAGTCATCATCGCTATCATCTGGATCCGAGTCGGTGTCGTCGATGATGATGTAGTCTTCCGGGCGAATCTCCTGGGGTTCCTCGTCTTCTTCTACCGGTGTAGGGCCTCCCATAAATATTCCAATCTTCTTGATCAGATCGTCATTTTTATCCAATAGCACTTCAATTTCCTCTTCATAATCTTCATGTGTAGCCTTGAGTTCTTCCTCCAGTTCCTTGATTCTTGTCTTTGCCGTCTTCAGATCTATCATGTCGGCGCACATCTGGTTCTCCTGACGTCGAATGTGCTGGTTTAACTCCTGGATAAAAGCTGCAATTGATCTATCCTTCCTGGTGCTGATCATCTCCCAGTGCTCATCTCGGCGCCCACAAATCTGGTAGATAGTATCCTTGAGATCATTGCGGTAGACTTCTCCAATGCGTCCCATGGCGATGTGAGCTGCCATGCTCTTTCCTAGATCCCAAGTTGGTGCATAAAAAGAAAACTCTATGGGCTCAGTGACTGGCATGAACGTCCTTCCTGGAACTTGAACTTGAATCATCCAGCGCTCTTCTTCCGGTAAAGTGGCGTTGTAGGTCCCGGTGAAGCTTGGTACTCCTATGTTCAGGTATCTAGTGACTTCCTTCAAGTGACGTCCAAAGGGTGTATCTTCATCTGGTTGCGTGAACTTGTTCCTTGCATCCGCCATCCTAAAAGAGTAGAAAAGATGAGAAGTCAGAAAGAGAAGAGAGTGAGTAGTGATGTAGGTCCTTTAGCTTAGTGGTCGTGTCCTACAGTCAGCGTGTGCTCTGATACGATCTTGTAGCGACCAGACCTCAAACGATCCAATCTCTGGGCTCAGGTGTCATCCCTGGATCAGTAATGTTGACACCACACAGTATTTAAAGGATTTATAACAGAGTAGCAATCACACACTTATTACATCGAGTGTCTCAAAAGAGAACTTATTACAATAAATATGGCTTAAGGCCATCTAATAACGATAACAGTGGAAGGCTTGAAAGATAAGTGAGTCCATGAACTCCAACGGCATCACTGAGTATAGAACCACGACCTAAAAGCACCTTAATCGTCGTCTGAAAAGTCTGCAACATTAACGTTGCATCCCGAAACGGGTCAGCACATGGAATATGTTGGCAAAGTAACACATATAGAGTAATGGAATGAAATAGGCTATTCTATATGCATATTTGGCTGGTGGAAAGCTCTATGGTTACAGTTTTGCGTAAAGCCAATTTTTCCCTACTGCAAAGGAATAAATTTTATTTAACTATCATGGTAGTTGTTAAACATTGAGAATGGTTGACAGCATTCTCAATCCCAATTAAGCATCATCATTAAACAAAACCCAACAAAATTAATTTTAGAGTAACATGATGAGATTCACATGATAATCCAAGTACTAGATACTCAAGATGTCCATAAACAGGGACACGGCTAACCATGATTAGTTTATACACTCTGCAGAGGTTTGCGCACTTTTCCCCACAAGACTCGATCGCCTCCGTTTGATTTCTTGCACTACATGGTGTTTGAGAAACGGATGACTGAGATGTTGGGGAACGTAGTAATTTCAAAAAGTTTCCTACGCACACGTAAGATCATGGTGATGCACAACAACGAGAGGGAAGAGTGTTGTCTACGTACCCTCGTATACCGGAAGCGGAAGCGTTATAACAACGCGGTTGATGTAGTCGTACGTCTTCACGACCCGACCGATCAAGCACCGAAACTACGGCACCTCCGAGTTTTTGCACACGTTCATCTCGATGACGACCCCCGGACTCCGATCCAGCAAAGTGTCGGGGATGAGTTCCGTCAGCACGACGGCGTGGTGACGATCTTGATGTTCTACCATCGCAGGGCTTCGCCTAAGCACCGCTACAATATTATCGAGGATTATGGTGGAGGGGGGCACCGCACACGGCTAAGAGATCAATGATCAATTGTTGTGTCTCTGGGGTGCCCCCTTGCCCCGGTATAAAAAGGAGTGGAGGAGGGGCCGGTCAAGGAGGGTGGCGTGCCCAAGGGGGGGAGTCCAACTCCCACTGGGAGTAGGACTCCCCCTTTTCCTATTAGGAGTAGGAGAGGGAAGGAAGAGGAAGGAGGGAGGAAGGAAAGGGGGTTCGGCCCCCTTCCCAATTCGGATTGGGCTTGGGGGGGGGGGCTCCCTTGCTCCTTTCCCCTCCTTTCCACTAAGGTCCAATAAGGCCCATATACCTCCTGGGGGGTTCCGATAACCTCCTGGTGATCCGATATTGTCCCAATCTGTCCCGGAACCTTTCTAGTGTCCAAATATAGTCGTCCAATATATCGATCTTTATGTCTCAACCATTTCGAGACTCCTCGTCAAGTCCGTGGTCACATCCGGGACTCCGAACAACCTTCGGTACATCAAAATATATAAACTCATAATGAAACTGTCATCGTAACGTTAAGCGTGCGGACCCTGCGGGTTCGAGAACAATGTAGACATGACCGAGACACGTCTCCGGTCAATAACCAATAGCGGAACCTGGATGCTCATATTGGCTCCTACATATTCTACGAAGATCTTTATCGGTTAGACCGCATAACAACATACGTTGTTCCCTTTGTCATCGGTATGTTACTTGCCCGAGATTCGATCATCGGTATCTCAATACCTAGTTCAATCTCGTTACCGGCAAGTCTCTTTACTCGTTACGTAATACATCATCTTGCAGCTAACTTATTAGTTGCATTGCTTGCAAGGCTTAAGTGATGTGCATTACCGAGAGGGCCCAGAGATACCTCTCCGACAATCGGAGCGACAAATCCTAATCTCGAAATACGCCAACCCAACATGTACCTTTGGAGACACCTATAGAGCACCTTTATAATCACCCAGTTACGTTGTGACGTTTGGTAGCACACAAAGTGTTCCTCCGGTAAACGGGGGTTGCATAATCTCATAGTCATAGGAACATGTATAAGTCATGAAGAAAGCAATAGCAACATACTAAACGATCGGGTGCTAAGCTAATGGAATGGGGGTCATGTCAATCACATCATTCTCCTAATGATGTGATCCCGTTAATCAAATGACAACATGTCTATGGTTAGGAAACATAACCATCTTCGATTAACGAGCTAGTCAAGTAGAGGCATACTAGTGACACTTTGTTTGGTCTATGTATTCACACAAGTATTACGTTTCCGGTTAATACAATTCTAGCATGAATAATAAACATTTATCATGATATAAGGAAATAAATAATAACTTTATTATTGCCTCTAGGGCATATTTCCTTCAGTCTCCCACTTGCACTAGAGTCAATAATCTAGATTACATAGTAATGATTCTAACACCCATGGAGCCTTGGTGCTGATCATATTTTTCTCGTGGAAGAGGCTTAGTCAATGGGTCTGCTACATTCAGATCCGTATGTATCTTGCAAATCTCTATGTCTCCCACCTGGACTAGATCCCGGATGGAATTGAAGCGTCTCTTGATGTGCTTGGTTCTCTTGTGAAATCTGGATTCCTTTGCCAAGGCAATTGCACCAGTATTGTCACAAAAGATTTTCATTGGACCCGATGCACTAGGTATGACACCTAGATCGGATATGAACTCCTTCATCCAGACTCCTTCGTTTGCTGCTACCGAAGCAGCTATGTACTCCGCTTCACATGTAGATCCCGCCACGACGCTTTGTTTAGAACTGCACCAACTGACAGCTCCACCGTTTAATGTAAATACGTATCCGGTTTGCGATTTAGAATCGTCCGGATCAGTGTCAAAGCTTGCATCAACGTAACCATTTATGATGAGCTCTTTGTCACCTCCATATACGAGAAACATATCCTTAGTCCTTTTCAGGAATTTCAGGATGTTCTTGACCGCTGTCCAGTGATCCACTCCTGGATTATTTTGGTACCTCCCTGCTAGACTTATAGCAAGGCACACATCAGGTCTGGTACACAGCATTGCATACATGATAGAGCCTATGGCTGAAGCATAGGGAACATCTTTCATTTTCTCTCTATCTTCTGCAGTGGTCGGACATTGAGTCTTACTCAACTTCATACCTTGTAACATAGGCAAGAATCCTTTCTTTGCTTGATCCATTTTTAACTTCTTCAAAACTTTGTCAAGGTATGTGCTTTGTGAAAGTCCAATTAAGCGTCTTGATCTATCTCTATAGATCTTAATGCCCAATATGTAAGTAGCTTCACCGAGGTCTTTCATTGAAAAACTCTTATTCAAGTATCCCTTTATGCTATCCAGAAATTC
Source organism: Triticum urartu (assembly GCF_003073215.2). Taxonomy (NCBI): domain Eukaryota; kingdom Viridiplantae; phylum Streptophyta; class Magnoliopsida; order Poales; family Poaceae; genus Triticum; species Triticum urartu. Next base: position 566,738,773 of record NC_053028.1, read on the forward strand.
TATATCATTTCCGATTAGCAATATGTCATCCACATATAATATCAGAAATGCTACAGAGGTCCCACTCACTTTCTTATAAATACATGCTTCTCCAAAAGTCTGTACAAAACCAAATGCTTTGATCACACTATCAAAACGTTTATTCAAACTCTGAGATGCTTGCACCAGTCCATAAATGGATTGCTGGAGCTTGCACACTTTGTTAGCTCCCTTTGGATCGACAAAACCTTCCGGCTGCATCATATACAACTCTTCTTCCAGAAATCCATTCAGGAATGCAGTTTTGACATCCATCTGCCAAATTTCATAATCATAAAATGCGGCAATTGCTAACATGATTCGGACAGACTTAAGCATCGCTATGGGTGAGAAGGTCTCATCGTAGTGAATCCCTTGAACTTGTCGAAAACCTTTTGCGACAAGTCGAGCTTTGTAGACAGTAACATTACCGTCAACGTCAGTCTTCTTCTTGAAGATCCATTTATTTTCAATTGCTTGCCGATCATTGGGAAATTCAACCAAAGTCCACACTTTGTTCTCATACATGTATCCCATCTCAGATTTCATGGCTTCAAGCCATTTTGCGGAATCTGGGCTCACCATTGCTTCTTCATAGTTCGTAGGTTCATCATGATCTAGTAGCATGACTTCCAGAACAGGATTACCGTACCACTCTGGTGCGGATCTTACTCTGGTTGATCTACGAGGTTCGGTAGTAACTTGTTCTGAAGTTTCATGATCATCATCACTAGCTTCCTCACTAATTGGTGTAGGTGTCACAGAAACCGGTTTCTGTGATGTACTACTTTCCAATAAGGGAGTAGGTACAGTTACCTCATCAAGTTCTACTTTCCTCCCACTCACTTCTTTCAAGAGAAACTCCTTCTCTAGAAAGGATCCATTCTTAGCAACAATGTCTTGCCTTCGGATCTGTGATAGAAGGTGTACCCAACAGTCTCCTTCGGGTATCCTATGAAGACACATTTCTCCGATTTGGGTTCGAGCTTATCAGGTTGAAGTTTTTTCACATAAGCATCGCAGCCCCAAACTTTCAGAAACGACAACTTTGGTTTCTTGCCAAACCATAGTTCATAAGGCGTCGTCTCAACGGATTTTGATGGTGCCCTATTTAACGTGAATGCGGCCGTCTCTAAAGCATAACCCCAAAACGATAGCGATAAATCTATAAGAGACATCATAGATCGCACCATATCAAGTAAAGTACGATTACGACGTTCGGACACACCATTACGCTGTGGTGTTCCGGGTGGCGTGAGTTGCGAAACTATTCTGCATTGTTTCAAATGTAAACCAAACTCGTAACTCAAATATTCTCCTCCACGATCAGATCGTAGAAACTTTATTTTCTTGTTACGATGATTTTCAACTTCACTCTGAAATTCTTTGAACTTTTCAAATGTTTCAGACTTATGTTTCATTAAGTAGATATACCCATATCTGCTTAAATCATCTGTGAAGGTGAGAAAATAACGATATCCGCCACGAGCTTCAATATTCATTGGACCACATACATCTGTATGTATGATTTCCAACAAATCTGTTGCTCTCTCCATAGTACCGGAGAATGGCGTTTTAGTCATCTTGCCCATGAGGCACGGTTCGCAAGTACCAAGTGATTCATAATCAAGTGGTTCCAAAAGTCCATCAGTATGGAGTTTCTTCATGCGCTTTACACCAATATGACCTAAACGGTAGTGCCACAAATAAGTTGCACTATCATTATCAACTCTACATATTTTTGGCTTCAACATTATGAATATGTGTATCACTACTTGTCACACCCTAGCTAGTTCAAGCATTAGAGTGTGCATCATGTTTAAATTCCTCTTAAATTTGAAATGGGGAAGGTAGAAACCCCCAACACCCCCCTGGAAACAACTAGGGTTTACTAAAATTATTTTCAATGAACCTGAAATGCCCTTTTAAAAAGTTCACCCTCTTTGTCTTGGGTTAGAACCTCTGGCAAAATTGGTGCACAATTTTCTAGGTCAACAGAAGGTCATTGAATTAAATCATAAGTATTTGAATTTGGGCATTTAAATGCTATAAAATAATTTAAATGCTCAAATAATTCTGGAAATAAATGTTTGCTCTTGGAAATATTCTAAACAGAGCCCACAATTATTTTCAGGATTTTTGGAAACGTTTTAGTATTTTTAATAAAGTCCAACAGTTGCAGTTAAGTAGAAAAAGAAAACAAATCAGAAAAAGAGAGAGAGGGAGAAGCCCACCTGGGCCTTACCTGCACTACTAGGAAAAGGGCTATAGATAGGATTGATACTAATGGCGCACCAGGGAAGCAGTGCGCCACTATTATATACTAATGGCGCACCTGTTGGTGATGCGCCATTAGTGTGGAAGACACTAATGGCGCACCAGAAACAGGATGCGCCACTAGTATTATTTTTTTCCATTTTTCCATACATACTAATGGCGCATCAGGTCGACAATGCGCCATTACTAGTTCTAACTAGTAATGGCGCACCAGGCAGAGAGTGCGCCATTACTGTAATTTTTTTCTTATTCTTTTTTTGCAAAACTACTAATGGCGCACCGTTTCACAGTGCGCCATTACTAGTTTAAACTAGTAATGGCGCACTATTATACGGTGCGCCATTAGTATATATATTTATATTTTTTACTTTTTTGCAAAACTTCTGATGGCGCACCACCTGCAGGTGCGCCATTAGTAACCCTGGTTACTAATGGCGCATTTCCTTGTGGTGCGCCATTAGTAACCTGGGACCCAAACAAGATATTTTGGACAGCCCCACACCTACCCACTCACTTTCCCCACTTCATTCCCTCCACCTCCTTCTCCAAGCTTTCGGCTGCCTCCTCCTCCTCACCTCATTTCCACCATAGATTCATCAAAATTAAGTGGTGAAATTACCTTTTTTGATAGGTAAGTAAGGGGAAAGCTATCTTCATGATGTAGATCTACTTTTTTTTCTCCCTAGCTCGCTCCAACAACGTGCACATGCACTTTTTGTGGCCTAGCTAGATCTATGTATGTTTGTGGTGTTGCATGTGTTTGTGGTGTTGCATATATGTTTGTGTTTGAAGGTACCGGTATTTGAAATGCGATAGTTGCCAATATTTTGCCAGAATGTTTTGATTCATTTCCGTTTCGGCGAGAATTTTGGCACTATGCATTCTTTTTGGTCCTATTTTTAGGGAATGTCATGCCAAATTTTTTCTTGGTTCTAAAATATCATTTTGCTCTACCCTGCAGGCGACCATGGTTCACACGATGACTGAAGGCATCGCGAATAGGTTTTTGAGCTCCGCGAAGGCCGAGATGCTTCAAAAGAACGAGACGGAGATAAGATGTCCGTGTCGAAGATGCAAGCTGAAGAGCCTTATTGCGGACCCGGATTCCGGGAAGGTGCGGGACCACCTGCTCTTGCGTGGTTTCATGGATGGCTATCGGTGGCAAGGTGATGAAGATGACTATGAAGTCGTCCATGGCCGGGGCCGGGCAAGAAATGAGGAAGGGCAACAAGACAAGTACCACCGCGGTGAGGGCGGGCGAGAAGACGTAGAATCTCCAGGACATGATCACGACGGTGATGCTGTACACAATCATCATGTAGAAGATGTCGTACACGATGATGAGGAAGATCAAGACGAAGGGCATGATCATGAAGATGAAGATGCCAGAGCAGACGACGATGGAGGCTGGGTGCAGGACCCTCATATTCAAGAGCTACTTCTCAAGTAGACGGATAATGCAAGAGCTGCCGCCCGAGAGAAAGCCAAGCTGGATCAACTGGAGATAGACGCGGTTACTCCATTGTATGAAGGATGCAGGCCCGAGGATACCCGCCTGAAAGTAACGCTCATGGCTCTGGAGATGAAGGTAAAACACAAAATGACCGACGCATGCTTCGACGAGAACATGTCATTCTGGCATGAACGTCTTCCCAAGGGGAACAAGTGCCCGACTAGTTTCGAGGAGGCGAAGAAAATCGTGTGTCCTCTGGATTTACCGCACGTGAAATACCATGTGTGCATGAACAATTGTATCATTTATCGGGACGAGCACGCGGAGTCTACCATATGTCCGGTGTGCGGCGTCACTCGATAAAAGAAGAGGAAGAAAGCTCCTCGAAAATCGGTGTGGTACTTTCCGATCACTCCTCGTCTGCAGCGGTATTTCGCAGACCCTAAGGTAGCAAAGCTCCTGCGTTGGCACGCGGATAGGGAGGAGAAGAAGCGGGAAGATGACGGAAATGATCCGGAGATAAATAAAAAGACAAGATGCTGAGTCACCCTAAGGATGCGAGCCAGTGGCAAGCGTTGAACTTCGAATACCCAGAATTTGGGAAGGATCCAAAGAACATCATGCTGGGCGCGAGCACCGATGGAGTCAATCTGTTTGGCAGCCAGAGAAGCACACATAGCACCTGGCCTATGTTTGTGTGGATGTACAACCTTCCCCCCTGGTTGTGCATGAAGAGGAAGTACATTCACATGAGTATGCTAATTGAAGGGCCGAAACAACCAGGGAACGACATCAATCTATATCTGGGGCTGCTGAAGGAGGAGCTAGACACGCTGTGGAAAACGCTAGCCAATACGTGGGACGCTGCAGAGAAAGAATATTTCCCTATGAGAGCCGCACTGCTCACGACGGTGCACGACTATCTCGGTTACGGATATCTCACGGGGCAGGTAGTCCACGGATTTTCTGGATGCGTAAGGTGCATGGATGACACAACGTATCGCCAGCTAGATAGAGATCCTGGGTCTTTGAAAACCGTGTTCATGGGACATCGAAGGTGGCTTCGCGACGATGACCCGTGGAGGAAACGCAAGGATCTGTTCGATGGTGAAACCGAACCCCGAAAACGCCCGTCTACGAGGAGCGGCAAGGAAATAGACGAGCTGTTGAAAAATTGGAAAGACTGCCCACTGCCAGGAAAGAAGCAAAAGGCGCCAGAGCCAGGAAAGAAGCGAAAGGCGCCAGAGCTGCTGCTGAAGGTATGGAAAATGAGGTCTGTTTTCTAGGACTTGCCGTACTGGAAGATCCACCGTGTGCCTCACAGCCTTGATGTCATGCATATCACGAAGAACGTGTGCGAGAGTCTGCTTGGTACCCTGCTCAACATGCCAGAGAGGACCAAAGATGGGCCGAAAGGAAGGGCAGACTTGAAATCAATGGGCATCAGGCAGGAGCTTCACGCTAATGATGATGATGATGATGATGAGGCGAAGCAGGACACAGAAAGTCGTCGCAAAGGCAAAAAGGCCAAGAAGACTGGAAATGACTACCCTCCCGTGTGCTTCACTCTAAGTCAGGAGGAGATCGAGCATTTTTTCACCTGCCTCCTAGGAGTAAAACTTCCTTACGGTTACGCGGGGAAGATAAGCAGATACCTAGACCCAGCGAAGCAGAAGTTCAGCGGGATGAAGTCTCACGACTGTCACGTGCTGATGACGCAGATACTTCTAGTTGCAATCTGTGGGATCATGGACGCGCACGTCCGTGAAACGCTATTTGGCCTATGCAAATTTTTTGACGTCATCTCTCGGAAGTCGATTGGCGTGAGGCAACTCAGAAGGCTACAGGAAGAGATCATGGTGATACTATGCGAGCTTGAGATGTACTTCCCGCCCGCATTCTTCGACGTTATGGTGCATCTGCTGGTCCATATCGTGGATGATATCATCCAACTCGGGCTGACGTTCCTGCACAGCATGATGCCGTTCGAAAGGATGAATGGTGTCATCAAAGGAAACGTTCGCAACATGTCACGTCCAAAGGGAAGCATAGCCAGGGGCTTTCTGACCGAAGAGTGCATCTCCTACTGCACAAATTATCTAGGCATCGAGAACCCCGTTGGTCTGCCCGTCAACAGGCACCTCGGCAGGCTCGCTGGATGGGGTCACCGTGAGGGTCGCCGCGAAATGCATGTCGACTTCGAGGGTCAACTCGCCGACTTTGAAAGAGCAAACCTAGTCGCGCTACAACACATAGACGTGGTCGATCCTTGGCTGGTAGAGCACAAAACCTTTATTGAGAAGACGTACAATGACCGAGGCCAACAGAGGACGGACGGAGATATACTCAAAGAACACAACTCATGTTTCACGCGTTGGTTCAAGCAGAAGCTTCTGTCGTACCCTTTACATGAGGATTCTTCCGCGGAAGAACAACTCATATTCGCCTTGTCACAGGGCGCCGAGCACAACCTGATGACCTGTGAGGCGTACGATATCAACCGCTACACATACTACACCGAGGACAAGGACATGAAGAGCGATGGTTATCAGAACTCCGGGGTAACGATGGAATCCTACACCGGTAACGACAAGGACAGATACTACGGAAGGATCGAGGAGATCTGGGAGCTGAGCTACGCTGGAGAGAAGGTCCCGATGTTCCGTGTCAGATGGGCCAAGAGCGTCCTAAAAGAAGACCGGTATTTCACCACCATGGTTATACCCGAAGCCAAATCCAAGACCGCGGGCGCAAACGTCACCGCGAAAAATGAGCCATGGGTACTGGCTTCCCAAGTGGACCAATGCTTCTTCATTACCGACCCGTCAAAGCCCAGTCGTGTTGTCATGAGGAGAGGCAAAAGGAAGATCATCGGAATGGATGGAGTAGCCAATGAGCAAGACTTCGACAAGTACGACGACCCGAAGATCGAACATGATGACGACGATGAAGTAGCAGCATACACCACAAGAAGAAGCAGGACCACCCTACCTAAAGGACGTCCGTTCCACGGAAGAACTCCATTTGCGAAAAAGAAGGGCAAGAAGATTGTGAACAGATAGCTAGCTAAGATCGATTGTATTTAAATTGTAGCCTTCATTTCTCGGGCACTTTTTGATATCATGAATATTTTTAAATTTCATGGGCACTTTTTGAATTCATGAATATTTTTTCAAATTTGATGATATTTTTTCATATTCAATACGAAAAAATATTGAATATTCATGAGGACACTTGATCTCGATCCCCCTCCCTCTCGATAGCTATCCCCCTCGCCGCCGAGCACCCCCCGCACCCTCCCCCCGCTCCACCGCCGCTGACGACCCCCCGCACCCTCCCCCGTTCCACCACCGCCGACGACCCACCGCACCCTCGCCCGGCCCGCTCCACCGCCGCCGCCGACACCCGCACCCTCCCCACTTTTTGAAGATATTTTTAAATAACAAATTTGATGATATTTTCAAATAAGAAATTTGATGATATCTTCAAATAACAAATTTGATGATATTTTCAATTAAAAATAAAAAAACAAATTTGATGATATTTTCAAAAAAAAAATTGATGATATTTGATGATATCTTCTGTTCTAGTCCCCATGAAAATAACAAATTTGATAAAAAAACAAATTATTAGATGCAACAAGAAATAATGAAAAAAATGTTACTAATGGCGCACCAGAGGAGGGTGCGCCATTGCTGTCAGAAAAAAAGTTACTAATGGCGCACCAGAGGAGGGTGCGCCATTGCTATCAGAAAAAAAAACTTACTTATGGCGCACCGCTAGGTGGTGCGCCATTGCTATACCTCCCCCGACTAAAATCTCGGCCCCAATCCCCAGCCGATCCCATCTCACATCTCTCAGCCCCTGCGCGTCGCTGCCCCGACGACCCACGATGCCGCCGCCCCTACGTGCGCCGCCGCCCCCACGCCCCCACCACTGCAGCTCCTCCGCCGCCCACCGAACAGCAAGCCGCCGCGGCCCCCAACCATCCCGCTGCGGCCCCCAACCATCCCGCCGCCGACGACCGCACGGGGTGCAGGACGACGACCGCCGCCGACCCGCAACCGTCTCGCCGCCGCCCGTAAGCCCCCTCCTCTTCCACCCGTCCCCCTCCGCCCGTAAGCTCCCTCCCCCTAGACTGACTCGACTCCCCTGGCCTTCGCGCGTAGTTCACCATCCCGGATCTCTGACTGCATCGCCTGCCCGCGTCGGCCCCTGCCCTGCGCCGCCTCTACCTCAGTCCGGGCACGGGGTGCAGGACGACGACCGCGGCCGCCGGCCTCCCCACGACCAACCGAGGCATCCCTTCGATGTCGCCGCCGCCGACCCCGACCCCAACCCCGACCCCGACCCCGACCCCTCCGGTGACCGGCCGCGCCCGCCCAGGTACCTCTCCTCCTTCCTCCTTCCTCCCTCTCCACCCTTCCTCCCTCTCCATCCTTCCTCCCTCCCCAACCCATGCATGGTGAAAGATGAGTTCAGTTGAGTAGGCAGGAAGTTGCTGCTTCCAAATGCTTTTTCTTTTCCAGCTTAAACTACCACGAATGGTTTGCTGCCATTGCTTCATGGAAGAATCTAAACTGTTTACATGGCAGTGTGTGATACAACTCTTCAGGAGGCTATAAGCATGCAAGTTGCTCAACCTCTGGACATTGTTCAGTTGCAAATGCATCTGAAGTAGATTGAGATTTCATTCTGCTTCCTTGTGCTCTCTGTAGAATGCTTATAAATTTCATGTTTTGCCCAACTGCAGTTTCTTGAATTAACTTGCTATGCATTAGGTTGGTCTCACCCTCAGACCGATGCTGGTAATGATATGTATGTGCTATTAGATGTTGGTATTGTTCTAGTTTTAGTTGTGATGGTTTGCCTGTGGGTTTGTTTGACTCAGGTGTTTTAGTTCATGTTTCCATGTACAGATGTTTTAGTTAGTCAACTGAATCGAGTTTGAGATGTTCTGTTTCTGATGGAGTGTCAAAGCAGCAGAGTTTTCAAAACTAGATCATTTTACTGGCCATTTAGTGACAAGTTTCCTGGGAGTTGTCGACCCTTCTGCCTTTAGTTGTTGCTAGCCTAGAAGTAAGTCTCCTCATGGTTTTACTGGATCATTGAATTATCCCCGAGAGCGAAAGGGCAAAAAGCTCTCTAGCTGATTGATTATGCGTGTTCTGTTAGAGCTATTTCAGCAAATTGATGTCATCTTCTATTAGCAATGTTGCAATAAGGGAACATATATATCATTAGTAAGGTTAAAAGGAAGTGTTCCATCTGCAACTGGTGTTTATTAGTCTTTTTGAGTGAGTTATCTGCATCTGCTCCTTGTGGTGGTGGTTGTTTAGGTGGGCAGTAAGAAACCATGCTTGATTTGGGGGACTGAACTTATGCTTATGTATGCCATCAGAAGCAGTTCTAAATCATTATTCTCTCTTTTCCTTGCAGGTTTGGGCAACTTCAGTCGGTTGATCTTGAATCCATTGAGCCTTCACTTAGAGCTGGTACTCATCCATGTAACTCTTCACATTTCCATGTAGGATGGTTGCCTATCACTTACTAGTGTGCTAGTGCCCCTTAGTCCAAAGACTAATAGCTATGACAAAGTATAATGCCTTGTAGTGTTTAACTAACAAAATTAGGCATTTGCTTCAGGATTGCCTCAGCTCTGTTTTATGCCATTGTGCAGTTCATAATATTATATCCACTTTTTATTAGACAAGTTTATTATAACAGTATGCATGTGCTCTTCAATCTTGATATGTATGTGTTCGGTAGTACCACACTTGACAATAGTCACAGTCCATACTTTATACCCTTTTTTCTCTCTGTACCCAGATTCTCTGACTGCGGCGACTTTTTAAGTAATCTTGAATTAATGTATGATATAGGGAACATACCTGAAATTGAAGGATTAGAGAAGAACAAAAAGGATCTCATGAATTATTTTTGTTTGCAACAACTAATTTTGAATATTAATATGTAGCAGAACAAGACAGTGAGAAATCTGAGTTGTGAGAGAAAATATCTATTTGCTTTCTTCTTTGACTAATTAATATCATTCAGAGTAGATGATGCAAGCAATCAACATTCAATTTTGACCATAACAATATACTTGCTCAGAGTTTAAGCATGTGTAGTGTACAACTGCTCCATGATCAGCAACAGTTTCTTTCACTAATTTTCAGTTAACAGCAATCCATGATTTTTTCAGCTAAAACTATTGATGATTTTTTGTTGGGTGACCTATTAGGTCTGGAATGGAAGCTCACATAAGTTGAGCTGATTTTTGTCCATATGAAAGCAGAGGACCATATGGTCTGTGGCCTTTTCATCCATATGAAAGTAGAGGCACATTGTGGTGCTAGTTTGCTGGGTTTTGTCTCCAACCGTCGTGTCGTGATGATGTTGCAGGTACCCCGAGAGGCCCTTGAGTTTGCCGGAATGTCGATTAACTTCTGTTCCGGCAAATGCGGGTACTCCATATGTCCTATTTTCAGCAAAGGTCATGCTGAAATTTTCCGTGAATTTTAGCATGACTTTGCTAAAAATAGGACATATGAGGTACTTGCTACTAATGCATGGGCCGGGGTATCTTAGTACTTAGTTAAGTAGGATCAACTGCCCCTTTATTCTTGCTGCATTAAACCATAGGTGGCAATAGAGCCAAGTGATTAGTGCCAAGTGATTAGGCCCAACCTAGGGTGCCTCAGCATCGATAAACCCTAAATGATGAAAACTTAACTTGGCTGCCCCGGATTCCTCGGTGTCGATGAGAACCTAAATGATGTACGCTTAGGCTTTTAGGGTGCCTCGGCGTCGACAAACCCTAAATGATGAAAGCTTAGGCTTTTAGGGTGCCTTGGTGTCGACAAACCCTAAATGATGAGACCATGATCTTGTTCCTTGACAATAACCAACTTTTTGACCAAACTTTTTTCCTATTTAGAGCGAAACATGGCCCACAACGATGAGGCCGGTGGTTCGGGCAGCAAGAAATTCTGGGAGCTGTCCCAGGAGATGGAGGAACAACCTCACCGCTATGAGGACGCCGCGGAAGACACCGATCCTGATTACACAACCCCTAGTGGCGTCGGGGATGACACCACTGATGGTGCCACCGAGGATGCCACCACTGATGATGGCGGCGCACACGCAGATGGCAGCCAACCGAAGAAGCAAAGGAAGGACCGGCGCCCGAATGCGCTCCGCACCCTCAAGGAGGAATTCACTCAAGTGGACTCCGACGGGAATCCAACGGAGCCCAAACATATAGTCAAGGGGTACTCGCTTCAGCTCGGGTGCATTCTCCGGAGCACCGTCTCGATCAACACCGAGAACCTTAGGCATAAGGACCGAGGGAATTTGCGCAACCTCCTCTTCACGAAGCTGCACAAACGATACAAGTTCCCCACCGAATTTGAAAACACACACCTCTCAGGGAATAAAGTGAACAGTGCCACCCTCACGAAGATGAGCACGGCCCTGTCTACTTGGAAAAGCGCGGTGAAGAGAATGATTGATAAAGGTGATAGTTATGAGAAGATCAAGGCGAAATATCCTTTGATGAGAGAAGATGAGTACAAGGAGTTCAAGATCAAGTGCGAGAGCAATGCAACCTCCGAATCAAGTCAGTGGGGGAAAGAAATGCGGGAGTTGAACTTAGGGGAACACAAACTCGGTCCCGGCGGTTACAGAGTGGCGGAGCCTATATGGGACAAGGAGGACGCGGAGCGTGCCGAGCAAGGCCTATCGCCCCGCTTCCAGAAATACAGCGGTGACAAGCAGACCAGGAACTATGTCAGGGCCCGGTACAAGGAGGACCCGATAACAAAGGAGCTTACCACGGATCCGAAGACCAGGGCGCTTGAGCTTCTTCTGGTAAGGAATACACCCCCGCGTAATTAGCTCCATATGGTTGCACTCTAATTAATCCCCAATATTTCTAAATGGTTCACGTTCCTTTCGCAGGACACTGAAAGCAGTAGCGCGGGGTCGTCTAAGAGCTCCCCTTTCGACACCCCTTTAAATAGGGCGTTGAACATAATGAAAAACAAGGATAAGCTCACTAAGTCGACATCAGCTAGTCGTGTGGCCGACAAAGGCTTGTCCACAAAATGGGGGTCTTACTATACCGCTGGTGTGCGGAAGGAGAAAAAGACCAGCTCGGAAAGCCAGACGCGCGAGGTTGAAGAACTCAAGGCACAAGTGGCACGGATTCTGGAGCTTGTCCAAGAGCAAGTGCAACAACAACTTGGAACGACGCTCAACGCCATGGTGCCTACGTTGATTCATGGGCTGACGATGTGTGGATTGCGGGCGGCCAACAGGGGCCTACCCTGATTCCCAGCTTCACGGCCAGCAACTCGCACAGCGCGCAGGCGGCGCCACTGGTGTCTCCGGCGGAGGCGGTATTCGTGTCTCCGCCGCCGGCACGGGCATTGGAGCTTAATGCACCCAGGTGTACGCCGGCCGGCACCTCGCCAGCAAGCGCCCCCTCCGTCAGTTGCACGCCCGCTGTTGGCGGTGCCTCGACATTAGCCGAGCTCGACGACATCACGGTAACCAAGCCTCTCGGCCGATGACTTCATCTCCTTGCCTTTGACTGGGCATCCCTGACGCCCTGTACATGTTTTCGCAGGGCACCGCCGACGTTCCTTGCACTCTTCTGCATTTCATGGGCGCCGAGTTGGTCGATGTCGCCAAGGGCAGAATCATTCAACCGGGCAACCCCATGTTCCACGGTAATCCGATGCCACCCACAATGTATAGGGTTGAAGTGGTTTGGGTGCTGCTAGGCTGCGACGAGCTGTTACCTTCGATTCGACCTGCTGGGGCCGACGAAGAAGATGAGATGACCCTCAGCACCTGCATAAACTGGCCCCTGCTTTGGCCGAAGAGCCAGATTTGTTTGGGGGCGGGGGACACCACCCCACAGACAAGACCGCCAGTCGTGCCGGCGCCAAGCCATGGCAAGAACGCCGCAACGCTACCGGACCTGCCGGACATCCCTATGGCACAGGATTCGGACAGCCCTATGGCACAGGATCCGGACGGCGACGACAACGACGACGGTACATTTACCAAAGTTGATAAGTACTTTGCCGAACATGGGTACGCTGACGAGTTCTGCGGGCCTCTTTCTCAAGAACCCAACAAAGACGACCGCGATCTAGCTGGTACGGCGGAGAAATCCAATTGCAACAGGCGTCGTCTGGCGTTCAGTTCTCAGGACACGCCTCTAGCTCCTGCCTTCACCGAGCCTCAGATAGCTGAGGTGCGAAATATTATCAGCCCCAACATGCTCAAGAAGGCGGTCTGTGAGCAGAACTCGGTCCCATTACAGGAGATCAAGAAGAAGGGACGGAAACGAAAGACTAACAAGGGCGCCGGTGTGAGCCAGCCGGCACCGAGTTCGATCCGTGCTCAGAACGGGCCACCTTCACCTAAGGATATCTCGAGGAGGGTGCATGTGACGGGTAGGGCGATGCTACCGCCAAATATGTTGAATGCTGCAACCGGTGCTATGCGGAGTCTGCACGATAGTGTTCTTTCTTTGGAGAAGCGGCGTCTCAGAGAGAAGGATGTGGCATACCCGGTTTTCGTGGTCAAGGTGCCAGGGCTTTGTGGATGGCGACATCGGGGGTACGATCGTCCTGCGGTTTGATGACATCTTTGCTATGTTTAACCTTCATCTGCTGCACTACACCTTCGTTCGACTGTTTTCGCTGAGTATGGATATGTGGAGCATTAGAGACAAGACCCCGGACATCGTGATAGTCGACCCCTTCTACATGCGTGCCAAGCACTTGAGCAGCGCTGGGGACCGCCAAGTTGCAAGTTCACACCTCGAAGGCGTCATTCTGGCAAACCCAGATAAGGATAACTTCCTTGTGGCTTACTTTCCCGAGTAAGTCATCCCTTAACCGCCCCGTAACATATGATTTCTTATATTTCAATCGTTTTTTTCTAACATTCCGTGTTCTGTGCAGTGACACACATTGCACACTCATCCTCTTAAGCCCGAAATATTCCATGGCCACGTATTTAGACCCAAACCATAACTCCAAGATAGACTACACAAATGTCAAGCAAGTTCTTGATGATGTTCTCCCCGCCTACGCCAAATCTGGAGGCACCTTCACCAGGGCAGTTCGTAAGTACGGCAAGCACATGTTCTCACACAATACGAAGTTCTGCTGCGTCAAGCAGCCGCTCGACGCCCTCCATCACATGCGTGCGATCGTAAGGGACCATCATCAACTTCTGCTACCAGATAATCTCAAAGATTGGGCCGCGAGCTTGTCGGCAGTCCAGGACGCGGACCTCAGACAAGAATTCTTTCGCATCTAGTCGGAGTTTGCGGATATCAACCTTCCAACAGTGAGATAGATGAAATGCTACAAATGCAGGGTGACAACGACCGCGATTTCATGACCATCACGACAGACGGCGGCTTCATCCATGTTCCTGTCCGATGAGTCGAGTCGAAAGTAGTGATGTGTAGTTCTGAAACATTGATTGGCTCATGTTGTAATTATACTTTAATGAATTCATATGTCTCTTTGGTTTGGACAGTCGTTCAACTTAGATGTAATAGATGCTATTTATTAGTAGGACCATGAATCGTGCTATTAATGTCTTGCTTTTCTCTTCCGATCCTTTTGTTGCATACTTACATATTGCTTATGTATTGTCTGTTGTTTGGCTTGTGCATAGAGATGCCGTCGTATGTCGTGTACAAGGGTAAGGTTCCCGGAGTCTACGACAACTGGGAGGAGTGTCGGAGACAGGTTCACCGTTTCAGCGGTAATAGTTACAAAGGGTACACCACTAGGGCGGAGGCCGAATCTAGATACGCCCGCTATCTAGCGGGAGAGGGGAGGGAGCGTTGGAGGAACCGGATGAAGACCAGTTTGATCGCGATGATGCTCATTGTGATGACCACAGCTCTCTTCTATGTGATGGTAGTTTAGATGATCAATATCGACTTGTAATGTGAAGACAAACTCGATACTCGCGGTCTTGAGACTTGTAATGTTTTATCTTTGTTCGGTCTTTTGAATTCGGAGACTAATATGATGAATTGTATTCGGAGACTAATCTTCTATTGTATTCGACGAATCTGATGTTGCTGTGTGCTGCTGTCTATATTCTGTCTAATAATATATTTTATATTCTGTCTAATAATATATTTTGTAACCTGCGCAAAAATTAGAAAAGGAAAAAAACCAAATATTCATACTAATGGCGCACCACCACTAGGTGCGCCATTAGTATGCCAAAGGATACTAATGGCGCATCAATAGAGAATGCGCCATTAGTATGACAAAGCCATGCTTACGTATGGCCCCCCGGGAGGCACACTAATGGCGCATGCTGTTACATACTAATGGCGCACTAGTTGGTGCGCCATTAGTATACCAGATACTAATGGCGCACCTGTGGTGCGCCATTAGTAAGATATACTAGTGGCGTGCTACTAATGGCGCACTGGTAATGCGCCATTAGTAGGCAAAACCAGTGCGCCATTAGTAGGCCTTTTCCTAGTAGTGTTGTGCTGGCCGGCCCACCTAGCCTGTGCCAGTCGTCACCCACCTCTGCCAGTAGGCAGATGCGTGTCGCCGGCACGTGCTCCTGCGGCCACCTCTTGCTTCCACCTCCTGCTGCCTCCTCGTCCCCATCCGAGCGCCACGGAGACGCCCAGCACCTCTCTGCACTCCTCCCCTCTCTCCCCCTCGTCTCCCTCACCCTCTCCCGCGATGGCCGAGCGCGATCGTCGCCGCCGTTCGCCGTAGTTGCCACCAGAGCCACCCCCTCGCCTCCCTGACATGCCCGTGAGCTTCGCCTCCATCGTCTACGCCTCCCCGTCGACTCACGCAACGTCGGACGCCTCCAAGCGCCTCCCCGACGCCTTCTTCTTCCTCGGTCCGCCGAGATCGCCGGCAACGCCCCGACAACGTCCGACCTCCCCCGAGCCCGCTGAGACGCGTCCTGCAACTGCCATGAGCTCCTCTACCGACCCCCTCCCTCTTCTCTGCTTCGTTTGCCCGCCGTAGACGCCGCCCCCTTGCTCACCGTAGCACGCCGCCGCGCGAGCTCAACGCCGGCGTCACTCCGGTGGCCTTTTGGTCAAGCGCGGGTGCTTAACGCACTCCCCGCACCTCGCAGCGCCTCGCTAGCATGTCCGTTTTCCCCCTAGCTCGCTGCAGCAGCAAAATCACCAACGACCGAGCTCCGGCCGCCGCCACGAGCTCGACTCCGGCGAGCTCGCTCCACCCCAGCTCCTCCCACTTGCCCCACTAGATGCGCGCGAGCCCCAGCTACGCGTAGGACCAAACCGCGGTCGAATTGGTCGCCTGTGGCCGATTTCCGAAGCTCTCCGCCGTCTCGGCCTCGCCGGCGGCTCAACGCCGGCGGGATTAACCCCGCTGACCAGGGGTTTGACCCTAGTTTGACTCCGCCTGAGACACTGATAGGTGGGGCCGGCTCCTAACTTTTTCACATTAGTTTAAATTAGAGCTAATCACTCTATTAGAGGCTAATGACGTCGTTAATTAACCCTCTCTCACTGACATGTGGGCCCAGGGCCTAACTAACCCAGTTTAGTGCTAACTAACCACTAACTAACTCTGTTAGTTAGCTGAGAGACTGACAGAAGGGGCCCACCAGTCAGGTTTGACCTGGGCTGGCGCCTTTGACCCGCTGACGTCACAGTGACGCAGTGCTGACGCATTAATTCAATTACTGGATTTATTCTTTAATAAAAAATTCCAGAAAATAGTCAAAACTTCTAAAAATCATAGAAAATCAACCATAGCTCCAAATGCGAAGATTTATATATGAAAAATGATCAAAAACATTTAATCTATCCATCTGTAATGGTTTCATGCATGACAAAACAAGTTAACCTTGCTGTTTAAGCAGAATAAGGTTATGCACTAATAAGGCCATGTTTAATGAGCTAATATTTGAATCTTTGATTCAAATGAGTTCATCCCCTTCTGTTTTAGCTTGCATTAGGCCAAGACACTTTCATCTTGCCATGTCATAGCATGCATCATATTGTTGCATATTGCCATGTGTTGATTATGTTCGGTGTGTCTTTCGTGGTAGGTTCTGCCTCCGAGGATAACCCCGAGTATCCGTCTGAAGGGCAGTATCCTACTACCACTACAACAGGCAAGCAACCCATTGATCATTCCGATACAAAACCATGTTCTCGCTTCTGCTCTTGTTTACTGCATTAAGACAACGCGATTCAAACTGCTGTGTGCTACGATAGTTGAACCCTTATCCTCTGCATGACCTGTCATTGCCACAGTAACTAGATGAAACCCACTAGCATGTGTAGGAGTTGATTGAGCCATGTATGTGACTCCTACCTTGCTATGCCTGCTATGCTTAGAGTTGGGTCAGGTCTGGTTCATCTGGGTGATGGGCTAGAGTGAAATCTTTATGTCGGTAATGTGAGGGATGTGTTGAACATGTTTTGGTAAAGGTATCAATGAGAGGCCATGTAGGAGTACATGGTGGGTTGTTTCATTGAGACCGTCCATAAGAACTGAGATCTGTATGTGTGATTTAAGATGCATTTACTACCGTACATTGGGCCCGAAACCAATGGACCCTCTCGGCTTCTTAATCACCCTAGTACTCTATCCAGGAGTTGCAAATAGTTTCTGGTGTTTGTAGGTTATGTGTTGGCGGCCGTGCGTAGCGCTGACCCTAGGGGTGGGCTATGTTGCGGTAGATACACCGTGGCCGGGTATGCCGGGCACCCGTTTGGCGTCTCGGGACCCTGTTCACATCGTTCGGGGCCGTATGTGGAAACCTCGGCCGGACTCCCTGTGGATGGAACCTGGATACGCGATAAACCTGGACTAGAGACTTAAGTGTTTAGGTAGGCCGTGGCCGACACCCTCGCTGGGCTTCCGCTTGAAGGTTGCCGAGTACATGTCGTGTAAACGGCGGTAAGTGGTGAAAGCATGTATGAAGAAGTACACCCCTGCAGGGTATAAAACTATTCGAATAGCCGCGTCCGCGGTAAAGGACTACTTGGTTGCCTATACAGTTCATAGACAAGTTAATGGATACTACTAAAAGACTCAAGATAAGTGTGAGTACCGAGGATGGCCCTCTTGTAGGATAACGAGGGAGGATCCCCGGTGGAGTATTGTGTTGGTGAGTAGTGGACTCGTGTGCGAAAACTATTTTACCAGTGGAGTTCCGTGGGATAGCTTAGCCAAGAGTCAAAGCTGGCTTGCTGCAATAACCCCACCACCTTCTTGAGAATGAGCATGTATATTAGGTTCTGATGTAAGACTTGCTGAGTACCTTTGTACTCATGTTTGCTTAATTACTATTTTCAGACGACAACACCGCCCCCTCCGATGGGCTCTACGTAGACCTTGACGTCGACGAGTGACTAGCCACCCAGGTGGTGATCCTGGCCATGGAGGGCCCTATGTAGATAGACAGGCTTCGAGAAGCCTTCTTTCTTTCTAGTGTCTGTACTCAGACTATTTACTTCCGCTTGTGCTTGTATGATTGTATGACTTGAGTGTCGGGTCATGTGACCCCTATCTGTATGAACTTGTTATGTATGGCTCTCGGGAGCCTTTAAATAAAGTACTTGAGTTGTAGAGTTTTGTTGTGATGCCATGTTGTATGTACTCATATCGGGCATATTGTGTGTATGATTGAAATGCTTGGTATGAGTGGGATCCGACAATCTAGTTGTTTATCCTTGGCAGTCTTTCTTATGGGGAAATGTAGTCTAGTGTTCCTCGAGCCATAGTAGTCCGCTACAGCCCGGTTCACTGGAGTCCTGCTAGCCCAGCACTACTGTTCAGGACACTTGACTGGCCGGCATGTGTTTCACTTCGTTCCTATGTCTGTCCCTTCAGGGAAATGTCATGCGGTGATATCCGGAGTCCTGCCTAGCCTGCTACAGCCCGGGTTCCTCGGAGTCCTGTTAGCCCAGTGCTACAGCCCGGAATCACTCGCTGATGACCGACATGCTCGATGTGATTCATGTATGCCTGTCTCCATAGGTCTGTGCCGCTTTGGGTTCACGACTAGCCATGTCGGCCCGGGTTCTCTGTCATATGGATGCTAGCGACACTATCATATACGTGAGCCAAAAGGCGCAAACGGTCCCGGGCCATGGTAAGGCGACACCCGTGGGATACCGTGCGTGAGGCCGCAAAGTGATATGAGGTGTTACCGGCTAGATCGATGTGACTTGGAATCGGGGTCCTGACACTACTATCGAGATTCATCAAAAATAGACCACTCTTGAAGGGTGCATGACCATAAAAGATATTACTCATATAAATAGAAGAACCATTATTCTCTGATTTAAATGAATAACCGTCTCGCATCAAACAAGATCCAGATATAGTGTTCATGCTCAACGCTGGCACCAAATAACAATTATTTAGGTCTAATACTAATGCCGATGGTAGATGTAGAGGTAGCGTGCCGACCGCGATCACATCGACTTTGGAACCATTTCCCACGCGCATCGTCACCTCGTCCTTCGCCAGTGTTCGCTTAATCTGTAGTCCCTGTTTTGAGTTGCAAATATTAGCAACAGAACCAGTATCAAATACCCAGGTGCTACTGCGAGCTCTAGTAAGGTACACATCAATAACATGTATATCGCATATACCTTTGTTCACCTTGCCATCCTTCTTATCTGCCAAATACTTGGGGCAGTTCCGCTTCAAGTGACCAGTCTACTTGCAGTAGAAGCACTCAGTTTCAGGCTTAGGTCCAGACTTGGGTTTCTTCTCCTGAGCAGCAGCTTGCTTGCTGTTCTTCTTGAAGTTCCCCTTCTTCTTCCCCTTGCCCTTTTTCTTGAAACTAGTGGTCTTGTTGACCATCAACACTTGATGCTCCTTCTTGACTTCTACCTCCGCAACTTTTAGCATTGCGAAGAGCTCGGGAATTGTCTTATCCATCGCTTGCATATTATAGTTCATCACGAAGCTCTTGTAGCTAGGTGGAAGTGATTGGAGAATTCTGTCAATGACGCAATCATCCGGAAGATTAACTCCCAGTTGAATCAAGTGATTATTATACCTAGACATTTTGAGTATATGCTCACTGACAGACTGTTCTCCTCCATCTTGCAGCTATAAAACTTATTGGAGACTTCATATCTCTCAATCTGGGCATTTGCTTGAAATATTAGCTTCAACTCCTGGAACATCTCATATGCTCCATGACGTTCAAAACGTCGTTGAAGACCCGGTTCTAATCCATAAAGCATGGCACATTGAACTATCGAGTAGTCATCAGCTTTGCTCTGTCAGACGTTCTTAACGTCGTCAGTTGCATCAGGAGCAGGCCTGGCACCCAGCGGTGCTTCCAGGATGTAATTCTTTTGTGCGGCAATGAGGATAATCCTCAAGTTACGGACCCAGTCAGTATAATTGCTACCATCATCTTTCAACTTTGCTTTCTCAAGGAACGCATTAAAATTCAAAGGAACAACAGCACGGGCCATCTATCTACAATCAAACATAAACAAGCAAGATACTATCAGGTACTAAGTTCATTATAAATTTAAGTTCAATTAATCATATTACTTAAGAACTCCCACTTAGAAAGACATCCTTCTAATCTTCTAAGTGATCACGTGATCCAAATCAACTAAACCATAACCGATCATCACGTGAAATGGAGTAGTTTTCAATGGTGAACATCACTATGCTGATCATATCTACTATATGATTCACGCTCGACCTTTCGGTCTCAGTGTTCCGAGGCCATATCTGCATATGCTAGGCTCGTCAAGTTTAACCTGAGTATTCTGCGTGTGCAAAACTGGCTTGCACCCGTTGTAGATGGACGTAGAGCTTATCACACCCAATCATCATGTGGTGTCTGGGCACGAAGAACTTTGGCAATGGTGCATACTCAGGGAGAACACTTTTATCTTGAAATTTAGTGAGAGATCATCTTATAATGCTACCGTCAATCAAAGCAAGATAAGATGCATAAAAGATAAACATCACATGCAATCAATATAAGTGATATGATATGGCCATCATCATCTTGTGCTTGTGATCTCCATCTCCGAAGCATCGTCATGATCACCATCGTCACCGGCGCGACACCTTGATCTCCATCATAGCATCGTTGTCGTCTCGCCAATCTTATGCTTCTATGACTATCGCTACCGCTTAGTGATAAAGTAAAGCATTACAGGGCGATTGCATTGCATACAATAAAGTGACAACCATATGGCTCCTGCCAGTTGCCGATAACTTGGTTACAAAACATGATCATCTCATACAATAAAATTTAGTATCATGCCTTGACCATATCACATCACAACATGCCCTGCAAAAACAAGTTAGACGTCCTCTACTTTGTTTGTTGCAAGTTTTACGTGGCTGCTATGGGCTTAGCAAGAACCAATCTTACCTACACATCAAAAACCACAATGATAGTTTGTCAAGTTGGTGCTGTTTTAACCTTCGCAAGGACCGGGCATAGCCACACTCGGTTCAACTAAAGTTGGAGAAACTGACACCCGCCAGCCACCTGTGTGCAAAGCACGTCGGTAGAACCAGTCTCGCGTAAGCGTACGCGTAATGTCGGTCCGGGCCGCTTCATCGAACAATACCGTCGAACCAAAGTATGACATGCTGGTAAGCAGTATGACTTATATCGCCCACAACTCACTTGTGTTCTACTCGTGCATATAACATCAACACATAAAACCTAGGCTCGGATGCCACTGTTGGGTAACGTAGTAATTTCAAAAAAATTCCTACGCACACGTAAGATCATGGTGATGCACAGCAATGAGAGGGCAGAGTGTTGTCTACGTACCCTCATAGACCGGAAGCGGAAGCGTTATAACAACGCGGTTGATGTAGTCGTACGTCTTCACGGCCCGACCGATCAAGCACCGAAACTACGGCACCTCCGAGTTTTTGCACACGTTCAGCTCGATGACGACCCCCGGACTCCGATCCAGCAAAGTGTCGGGGATGAGTTCTGTCAGCACGATGGCGTGGTGACGATATTGATGTTCTACCATCGCAGGGCTTCGCCTAAGCACCGCTACAATATTATCGAGGATTATGGTGGAGGGGGGCACCGCACACGGCTAAGAGATCAATGATCAATTGTTATGTCTCTGGGGTGCCCCTTGCCCCCGTATATAAAGGAGTGGAGGAGGGGGCCGGCCAAAGAGGGTGGCGCACCCAAGGGGGGGAGTCCAACTCCCACCGGGAGTACGACTCCCCCTTTTCCTATTAGGAGTAGGAGAGGGAAGGAAGAGGAAGGAGGGAGGAAGGAAAGGGGGCCCCCTCCCATTTATGATTGGGCTTGGGGGGGCGCCCCCTCCCTTGCTCCTTTCCCCTCCTTTCCACTAAGGCCCAATAAGGCCCATATACCTCCCGGGGGGTTCCGATAACCTCCCGGTGATCCGGTATTGTCCCAATCTCACCCGGAACCTTTCCGGTGTCCAAATATAGTCGTCCAATATATCGATCTTTATGTCTTGACCATTTCGAGACTCCTCGTCAAGTCCATGATCACATCCGGGACTCCGAACAACCTTCGGTACATCAAAATATATAAACTCATAATAAAACTATCATCGTAACGTTAAGCGTGCGGACCCTACGGGTTCGAGAACAATGTAGACATGACCGAGACACGTCTCCGGTCAATAACCAATAGCGTAACCTGGATGCTCATATTGGCTCCTACATATTCTATGAAGATCTTCATCGGTCAGACCGCATAACAACATACGTTGTTCCCTTTGTCATCGGTATGTTACTTGCCCGAGATTCGATCGTCGGTATCTCAATACCTAGTTCAATCTCGTTACCGGCAAGTCTCTTTACTCATTCCGTAATACATCATCTTGCAACTAACATATTAGTTGCATTTCTTGCAAGGCTTAAGTGATGTGCATTACCGAGAGGGCCCAGAGATACCTCTCCGACAATCGGAGCGACAAATCCTAATCTCGAAATACGCCAACCCAACATGTACCTTTGGAGACACCTGTAGAGCACCTTTATAATCACCCAGTTACGTTGTGACGTTTGGTAGCACACAAAGTGTTCCTCCGGTAAACGGGAGTTGCATAATCTCATAGTCATAGGAACATGTATAAGTCATGAAGAAAGCAATAGCAACATACTAAACGATCGGGTGCTAAGCTAATGGAATGGGTCATGTCAATCACATCATTCTCCTAATGATGTGATCCCATTAATCAAATGACAACTCATGTCTATGGTTAGGAAACATAACCATCTTCGATTAACGAGCTAGTCAAGTAGAGGCATACTAGTGACACTTTGTTTGTCTATGTATTCACACAAGTATTACGTTTCCGGTTAATACAATTCTAGCATGAATAATAAACATTTATCATGATATAAGGAAATAAATAATAACTTTATTATTGCCTCTAGGGCATATTTCCTTCACGAGACATAGTCTTTCAGAAGCGCTAGCACTTACGATCGGGTAGACCGTTACACCTACTTTCCCCTACATCTGCTAGTCTACCACTTTAAGAGTTCGCACAACTTAATCGACTATGCTAGGTCCCATAGTAGCTTGTGGCTGCACACGAAAGTTTCTAGCATGAATAAATCTCATGATCCCTTTGAGCCTGGGTGGCGGTCCATAAAACAAATAAGCAATCGCTGTAATACCCAGGTGCCTCAATCCACCCAGATGTGTATTTAAGTTGCCACCTTAGATAAACCATTAATTTAACAATCTCACATCTGTCATGGATACACTCACCCAATCCACGTCTACTAGCATAGCATGGCATAATAAGCAAATGTAGAAGTAACTCCCAAAGGTTTGATAATGACAGGTAATAGGTACTACCTCAACTACTTCCCAAACCCACAATTAATTAGATCCTAATCATGCAATGTGTGAGGATTGATCTAATGCAATAAAAGCTGGGTAATTTGAAGTATGATCAAAGTGTTACTTGCCTTGCTGATGATCCGCAAAACCTAGCGATTCGAAGTAGCAAGCGGCGCACTCCGGGTACTCTATCGCAAACAAACAAGCATACAATAAGTACTCAACTAATGCATAGGTAAAACTCGAATAAAAGATCTAACCGGAAAGCTCAACTTAAGAACTCCGGTTGGCAAAAAGAATCAAATCGAACAAAGCAACGAAAGACAAACGGCAAAAGAAACAGGCTTCATTTACTATTCTGGATCTAGGGCAATTTTTACAGTGGAAAAAACTTGTTTGAGTTGGTTAAACGGAAAGAGGGTTTCGAGACGAAACTCCAGGTGCCTGAATCGCCTGATTCCGTTAAATGAGCGAAAAGTTAGACTAAAACGAAAATGGGATCAGGAATCGCGATCAGATAAATTGCGGATTTAATCCGAGAAAAAAAACGACGAACGTTCGTTAAGACAAACTAACGAACGAACGCTTGCTAATTAAATAAACCGGAAAAACTGATCTATTTAAAAAAACCGAAACTAAAAAAACGAACAAAACCGATGGAAAACCGATTGGTTTTCTAAAAAAATCGGCGGCGAAAAACTACCTCCGGCGGCGGCGGATCTGGCGGTCCGACAAGGCGGCGCGGCGGCGGTCCGGCGGCGGCAGGGAGGCTGTGAGGCGCAGGCGGCGGCGAGCGGCGCGGGCGGTGCGGGCGGCGAGGCGGCGGGGCAGCGGGCGAGGCGGCGGAAGGCGCGGGGGGCGGCCTAGGGTTAGGGTTTCGGGGCGGGGCGCGGCTGGGCTGGCCTCGGGCCTCGGCGGCGCTATTTGAAGGCCCGGCCAGGCGGAGTCCTGGCCGGTTACGGCCCAAGGTCGGTTCAGACTCTTTTTTTTAAATAATTGCGCTCAGAAAAAAACAAAAGGAATACTAAACGGACTCCAAAAATCCCAAATAAATTTTCCCCGGCTTCTAAAATCAAGCCGCACAGGATGAACATTTATTTGGGGCCTAAATGCAATTTTGAAAAACGTGCATTTTTCCCTAATTCAAATAAAATAGCAAATAAAACCAAAATAAAATCTTATTTGATTTTTTATTAAATCCTCAATATTTCTTTATTTTGGGAAAGTCATTTTATTCCCTCTTTCATATTTTTGTAATAGAAATAATTGAAGATAAAATAAATAAAATCAAATGATCCTATTTTCAAAATTTGAGAAAACTCAAATATGAAAATAACAAAATCCCCAACTCTCTCCCAGGGTCCTTGAGTTGCGTAGAATTTTCTAGGATCAACCAAAATGCAATAAAATATGATATGCAATGATGATCTAGTGTATAACATTCCAAATTGAAAATTTGGGATGTTACAATAACTCCATCATTGACTTCACAATTTTGGAAAAATTCTCGATGAATCTCCGATAGTATCCTACAAGTCCAAGAAAACTTCGGATCTCGCTAACTGAAGTGGGTGCCAACCATTTAGTGACTGACTGAACCTTGGTGGGATCTACTGCTACACCTTCTCCTGATATAACATGTCCAAGGAATCCGACTTCCTTCAACCAAAACTCACATTTGCTGAACTTGGCATACAACTGGTGTTCCCTGAGTTTCTCGAGAACTAAACGCAAATGCTCCTTGTGCTCCTCTTCATTCTTCGAGTATACCATTATATCATCAATGAATACCACAACAAACTTATCCAAATATTCCATGAACACCTTGTTCATCATGCTCATGAAATAGGCAGGGGCGTTAGTCAGTCCAAATGACATGACCGTATACTCATATAACCCGTATCTTGTGGTAAATGCGATTTTAGGTATATCCTTCTCCCGGATCTTCAGCTGGTGATATCCTGATCGCAGATCGATCTTTGAAAACACCTTAGCTCCTTGCAACTGGTCAAACAAATCATTGATCATCGGCAATGGGTATTTGTTCTTGATCGTCACCTCATCCAGTGCACGATAATCAACAACCATCCTTAGAGATTTATCCTTCTTCTCCACCAAAAGCACTGGGGCTCCCCATGGTGATGAACTCCGTCGGATGTAACCTTTCTCCAATAACTCCTTGATCTGCTTCTTAATCTCCTCCAGATCATTTGCGGGCATTTGGTAGGGTCTCTTTGATATTGGCCCGATACCTGGCAATAGCTCTATCAAAAACTCGATATCTCGATCCGGCGGCATGCCTGGTAACTCCTCTGAAAAAACGTCTGGGTATTCTGCTGCTGGATCAACTGAGTGAGCTCCGGTGGGAAAGTAAATCCGGGGTCACGTCTCGGAGGCATCTGAGGGTTTAGAGGGAAGAGAATAGAATAGAGTGAGGTCTAGTGAGAAAAAAACTACCCATATGCACATGAGACAAACACAATCATATCACTCAATCAATCAACCAAGGGCATACAATCGATCTAACTATCGTTACAAAAGTGCTCGGACTATACTATATACATGGTGGAATACTAGTACTGATGTGGTGGTCTACTAGAAATATTGCTTGGTCGAAGACTCCATAATGTCTACTCCAGCTTCGTCTTCATAGTCATCATCGCTATCGTCGGGGTCCGAGTCGGTGTCATCAATGATGATGTAGTCCTCAGAACGAATCTCCTTGGGTTCTTCGTCTTCTCCTCCTGGCCCGGGGTCTCCCATGAAAACTCCTAGCTTCCTTTCCAGATCGTCATTCTTCTCCACTAGTACGATGATTTCCTCCTCATAATCTTCGCGTGTAGCCTTGAGTTGTTCCTCCAGTTCCGTGATCCTTGTCATTGCCTTCTTCAGATCTATCATGCATGCGCACATCTGGTTCTCCTGGTGACGAATGTGCTGGTTTAGCTCCTGGATGAAAGCGGCGATTGATCTATCCTTCCTGGTGTTGATCATCTCCCATTGCTCATCTCGGCGCCCACAAATCTGGTAGATAGTATCCTTAAGCTCCTTATGGTAAACTTCTCCAATGCGTCCCATGGTGATGTGAGCCGCCATGCTCTTTCCTAGACTCCAGGTTGGTGCATTAAAGGAAAACTCTATGGGTTTGGTGACCGGCGCGAATGTCCTTCCTGGAACTTGAACTTGAATCATCCATCACTCCTCTTCTGGTAATGTGGCATTGTAAGTCCTGGTGAAGCTTGGTATTCCAATGTTCAGGTACCTGGTGACTTCCTTCAAGTGTCGTCCAAAGGGTGCGTCTTCATCCGGTTGTGCAAACTTGTTCCTTGCGTCTGCCATCCTAAAGAGTAGAAAATGGAGAGGAGTCAGAAATGAGAAGAGAGTAGTGATCTAGGGCTTTAGCTTAGTGGTCGTGTCCTTCACTCAGCGTGTGCTCTGATACCATCTTGTACCGACCCGACCTCAAACGGTCAAGTCTCTGTGCTTCAGTGTCATCCCTGGATCGGTAATGTTGACACACACAGTACTCGAAGGATTCATAACAGAGTGTCAATTACACACTTATTACATCGAATGTCTCAAAAGAGAACTTATTACAATAAATATGGCTTAAGGCCATCTAATACGATAACAGCGGAAGGCTTGGAAGATAAAGTGAGTCCATCAACTCCAACGACATAGCTGAGCTGCACGACAATGACCTAACGAACCTTACTCCTTGTCTGAAAAGTCTGCAACATAATATGTTGCAGCCCAAAATGGGTCAGCACATGGAATATGCTGGCAATGTAACACAGTAGAGCAAAACAGAATAATTCTGTCACTATATGCATATTTGGCTGGTGGAAAGCTCTACGGTTAAAGTTTTGCGAAAAGCCAAATTTTCCCTAGAACAAAGGAATAGATTTTAATTAACTATCATGGTAGTTGAAACATCATTGAGAAGGTTCCTCCAACTCAATCCCAATTAAAAGTAATTATCAACCCAACAATATTAACTTAGAGTGATGAGATACATATGATAATCCAAGTACTAGATACTCAAGATGTCCATAACCGGGGACACGGCTAACCATGATTAGTTTATACACTCTGCAGAGGTTTGCACACTTTCCCCCACAAGACTCGATCTCCTCCGTTGGATTTCTCGCACAACATGATGTTTGAGAAACGGATGACCGAGACACAGTTTTTCAGAAGCATTAACTCTCTACTCCGGATAGACTATACCACCTACAACCCAACTAGCTGCTAGTCTATCTCCTCAAGAGCTTCACGCAACTTACTCAACTATGCTAGAGCCCATAATAGCTTGTGGCTGCACACGGAAGTTTCTAGCATGAAATATCTCAGTTCCCTTTGAGCCTGGGTGGCGGACCGTAGGATTATCACATTGGTACTCCGGGATATCCTAGGACAACACTGGATTCTCAGGTGCCCGACAAGCAATCCACCCAGATGTGTATTAAAGTTGGCACCTCAAGTTGAAGCATTAATTATTAGTCTCACATCTGTCATGGTTTCACTCAAACCCAATCCATGTCTACGAGCATAGCATAGCAATATAAGCAATACGTAGAAATAACTCCCAAGGGTTTGATAATAACAGGGCAATAGGTTCTACCTCATCAACTACTTCCCAATCCCACATGTTAAACACATCCTAATCATGCAATGTTTGAGGATTGAAGCTAATGCATAAAAACTGGGTATGAAAAGAGTATGATCAATGTGTTACTTGCCTTGCTGATGATCCGCAAAACCTAGAGACTCGTAGTAGCACGCTTCGCACTCCGGGTGTTCTATCGCAAACAAACAATAGCATACATAAGCAATCAAGCAAAGAAGCATGGGTAAAACTCAAATAAGAGATCTAACCAGAAAGTTCAACTTAAGAACTCCGGTTTGCAAAAAGAATCAAATCAAGCGGAGCAACGAAACTCAAACTGCGAAAGAAACAAGATCCAATTACTAATCTGGACTAAGGTCAAATTTTACTATATCAAAATCTTGTTCAAGTTGGTCAAACAGAAACAGGGATTCGAGACGAAGATCTAGGCGCTTGAATCGCCTGATACTGATAAACGAGTGAAAAGATAAACTAAAATGAAAATCGGATCAGAAATCGTGATCGAAAATAATCGCGGAAAAATCCGAAAAAAGAAAACTGACGAACAGGCTAACGAACGAACGTTCGTTGTCTGCGGCTAACGAGTGAACACCGTTCGTTAAAACGAACGTATGGACGAACGTCCGCTAAATACACTAAACCGAGAAAACCGGCGAACCGATCTAAAAAAACGAACCTAGGGTTTTTAAAAAACCCGAACCGGTTTAAAAAATAAAACCGAACGGCGGCAACAGCGGCTTATACCTCCGGCGAGGTCCGGCGAGTCGGGGCGGCTCCGGCGAGGTCCGGCTGCGGCAGCGGGTCGCGCGGGGCGGTGACGGCAGGCGGCGGCGTGGTGCTAGGCGGCGACGGCAGCAGCGACGCGACGCTAGGCGGTGGCGGCGCGGTGCTAGGCGGCGGGGCGGGGTGGTTCGGGTGGTGGTGTGGGGGTGCAGGGGCGGCGTATATAAGGAGGGGGGGTTTAACACCCACGATGCGGCTATATCGCCCACGTGTCGGAGCACGACTTAGAGGCATAACCGCATAGTAGGCATGTCGCAAGAGGGGTAATCTTTACACATCCCATGTACTGAATAAGAAAGGGATAAAGAGTTGGCTTACAATCACCACTTCACACAATACATAAATATAGCATTACATCCTCTAGAATACAATCAAGGTCTGACTACGGAACCAAATAAAGGAAGACAACCCCTAATGCAACAGATCCCCGATCGCCCCGACTGGGCTCCACTACTGATCAACTGGAAACGAAACAAGACTACGAACATGAACTTCATCGAGCTCCCACTTGCTCAGCTGCGTCATCTGCACTGGTATCGTCGGCACCTGCAAACTGGTGTTGGAAGTAATCTGTGAGTCACGGGGACTCAGCAATCTCACACCCGCGAGATCAAGACTATTTAAGCTTATGGGTAGGAAAAGGGTAGTGATGTGGAGCTGCAGCAAGCACTAGCATGTATGGTGGCTAACTTACGCAAATGAGAGCGAGAAGAGAAGCAAAGCACGGTCGAGAAGCTATAAGATCAAGAAGTGATCCTGAAACTACTTATGTTCAAGCATAACACGAGACTGTGTTCTCTTCCCGGACTCCGCCGAAAAGAGACCATCACGGCTACACACGCGGTTGATTCATTTTAAAATTAATTTAAGTGTCAGGTTTTCTACAACCGGGTATTAACAAATTCCCATCTGCCCATAATCGCGGGCATGACTTTCGAAAGTTCAAAACCCTGCAGGGGTGTCCCAACTTAGCCCATCAGAAGCTCTCACGGTCAACGAAGGATATTCCTTCTCCCAGGAAGACCCGATCAGACTCGGAATCTCGGTTACAAGACATTTCGACAATGGTAAAACAAGACCAGCAAGACCACCCGCTGTGCCGACAAATCCCGATAGGAGCTGCACATATCTCGTTCTTAGGGCACACCGGATAACCTAAGCGTACAGGAGCCGACGTAACCCAAGTTGCCAAGGGATGGCCCTGCACGGTGCTCTAGTTTGGACTAACACTTAGAGGAGCACTTGCCCGGGGGGGTTTAAAATAAAGATGACCCTTGAGTCTGCAGAACCCAAGGGAAAAAGGCTTAGGTGGCAAATGGTAAAACCAAGGTTGGGCCTTGCTGGAGGAGTTTTATTCAAGGCGAACTGTCAAGGGGTTCCCATTATAACCCAACCGCGTAAGGAACGCAAAAACAAGGAACAGAACACCAGTATGACGGAAACTAGGGCGGCAAGAGTGGAACAAAACACCAGGCATAAGGCCGAGCCTTCCACCCTTTACCAAGTATATAGATGCATTAATTAAAATAAGAGATATTGTGATATCCCAACAATATCCATGTTCCAACCAGGAACAAACTTCATCTTCACCTGCAACTAACAATGCTATAAGAGGGGCTGAGCAAAGCTGGTAACATAGTCAAACAACGGTTTGCTAGGAAAGGTGGGTTAGACGTTTGACATGGCAATATGGGAGGCATGATATAGCAAGTGGTAGGTATCGCAGCATAGGCATAGCAATAGAGGGAGCAACTAGCAAGCAAGGATAGAAGTGATTTAGAGGGTATGGTCATCTTGCCTGAGATCCCACAAGGAAGAAGAACGAGTCCATGAAGAAGACAAACGGACGTAGCCGAACGGATCCTCACAACTCCGGAACGAAACCGAAGCTAACGAGAGAGGCAAACCGGAAAGAAGCAAGCAACATAATAAACAACCATCACATAAACATGGCATGATGCACAATCAAGTATGATGCATGTCCGGTTTAATGAAGCATGTCGTGGCAAAGTGCACAAGCAATCCTACAAATTAAGTGGAGCTCAATATGCAACTCCGTTGCATATTGACGGAACACCGCATCAATTATTTAGTTCACTCTTAGTTAGGTACTCAACAATATTAAATGTTGGTTAACATGGCAAGAGGTGAAGCATAACAAAACTATACCATTTAAACAATTTAAATGGGGCTGGATATAACAAACAACAAATCCGGTAAATCCCCATATGCATTAGCAGTTTAATGCAACAACAATTTTAAACATTTTAAATGTTGTTATCATGATGCGGATGACATGTGCAAGTTTATGCAATTTTATTAAAAGTTGACAAGAGCATTATGAAGCATTTGTCACAGTGGTGGAAAGAAAAAGGGGTGCCACGACAACGATAACGAAAAATGGTGCCACAACAACGTTCCGGTTCTGGTAACTCGATTGAGGTACCGATGCAAAGGAGAAGTGTGCGGATGCGTGCAAAAGATGGTGGGGCACTCCCGGATACCGGGTGTCCCATGAGTCGACAAAGGTGGCAAGGCAAAAGAGGGGCAACGTGCACCGACAATTCGAGCACGGAACAAGCACGAGCATCTCATACATCACACATGCATTCATTCACGGGCGATCGTCCCGGGGTTATACCTTCGAAGCGTGTGTTATCGGAGGGGTTCGAGTTCGATGCGGTGTAGGGGAAGTAGACGTTCTCGGGACGTCGAGGGAAGTAGTGATTCACGCGACGGTAGTCGAAGTAGTCGTCCTATTGTTCATCGGCGATCATCGGAGCGGTAGTGGAAGTAGAGGCTCATAGCAGTAGTGGAAGTAGAGGCTCACAACGTCTTGTGGAAAATCACGGCGGCGGTAGTCGTACACATGTTGTAGTCGAACTTGATGGAACCAATGTCCTCGAGGGTAGTCGTGATACTTTAGGTCTTGGGACTATCGGTCTAGGTTCTTGCGACGGTAGTGGTACAAGGTCGTCGTGGGAAGTAGTCGTACTCGCAAATTTGTCGGATCCACGACGACGGTAGTGAAAACTTGGCTAATCTGAGTTCTTCGGAGGTCGTCATCGAACTTGGTCAAGTACATGACGTGGGTAGATGTTCACTCGACTGCCTTCGGCGACAGTACACGGTTCGATGTACTTGGCGTGTCGTCATGGAGACGTAGTACTTCGGAAGAGGAACTTGGCGCGTCCAAAATCTTCGGGGATAGTCCTTGGACTTGGCGGTGGTCTCCTCGGGTCAACGGTGATGTGCCCGGGCCGGAACGCCCGGCGGCTTGGGCTGCTGAAGGCCATAGAGTTGACAGGCAGCAGGAGGCTGCTAGCGGAGGCAGAGCCACGACGAGGAGGTCCTGCTCCGGCGGCTGCAAGTGGTAGACGTACGCAGGCAGCGGCAAGGCTTCGGGCACGAGCGAGAAGGAGCCGGCGTGAGGTGGCTGATGGAGGAGCGCATCTCATGCGTAGGGAAGGAGGTTGAGGATGGTGCGGAGCAGAGCAGCAGCGAGGAGGAGAAGGGAGCAGGCGCGAGGCTCGATGAGAAGGCGGGGTCGCGGGCATCCAGGGCCTCGACGAGGGGGTCAGGCGCGAGGCTCCTATGGTAGAGGCGACGAACGGGCGGCGGCCATGGCTGTGAGGCAAAACGGCGGAGGAGGCGGCGGGGCACGGCTCACCGGGCGGCGCGCGGGACCACAACGAGGCCGCGAGAGGGAGGGACGGCGCAAGCTGGTGGCTCGGCGACAGGGGTCTCGCACCTCTCTCTCCTTCTCTGGGTGACGGGGCAAAGGAGAGGACGAGAGGAGGGCGCTGGGAAGAGAGATGGGAATCGGGTGCGGGGCGCTCTGGCGGCGGGGTGGACGAGGGAGGCTGAGGGAGAGATCGAAGGCGAGGGTGGTTTAGATCAGGCCTAGTGGCTGCTAGGGTTAGGTCCGGTGCGGGCTGGGCCTGCGGGGGAGTTGGCCTAGGGAGGCCTACTGGAGAGAGAGGGATTAGGTGGGCCGACGGATGATTGAGAGGCCCAGAAGGCCGGCGAGCGCAATCTCTCTCTCCCTCTTCTTATTTCTATAGCAGAAAACAAAAGTGGGGAAGAAAAAGAAAGAGGGAGGGGTTAGGAAAAAATAGCGCACGCGGATAATATTCCCGGACTCGCAAAAATGTGAGGAATTGAAATAAAATGGCAAGAGGATTTTTGGAGAACAACAGACATGTTTGAATTTTGAAACCCATTCGAAAAGACTCTAAATGGGCTGAGATTTTTAAAGGAGCCTCGATAAAAGAGATGAGAAATATTGGCAAGGTTTGAAGGTCAAATTCGAAGAGGAATAGACATGGAAAATATTTTGCACGTGTGTTATGGGTGATTCCGAATATGGAATATTTAATATAGCTCCCTAAAATCGGGAGGATATGTTATAAAGAGAGTCACCATGTGAATTCCCTCGATTTAAATGGATCAAAGATCCATGCCATTTATTTAGTTGAGTTAAGAAAAGAAATGACATGATGGCATGATGACGTGATGCAATGCACATGATGCAATGATGAATGCAATGAACCAAACATATCACACGACGAAACCCGGAAACCCTGGAAGGCATCTGAAACTCCAGTCTTGGGGCGTCACAACACTCCACCACTACGAGAGGATCTCGTCCCGAGATCTAGGAAGGCACTGGAGAGAAACGGAAGAGGAGGAGAAGAAGTAAAACTAAGTTGCTTCTTCGACAAACGAGTGAAACCACGAGCCTTGAGAGATTGAACAAATTTGAAAGAAGGAATACAACGAAGATGAACAAAGTTGAAAACCTCCGTTAGAAAAAAGGAACAAGGAACATCATGAGAACCCTGTAGGTTGAAAGACATGAGAAAAGGGTTGCAATGGACAAGAAGTACATCCAAGCACTCCGGTAGAAATGAGATGTACAAGGAACGATAAGAATCAATTACGATAACACTCCGGTTAAAGCAGGATAGAGAAGGAATAAGACTGATATAATTTGGACATCACTTCGACTATAAATGGAAGGAATTGAACATGATCTTGGGAATATTGGATGATACTTGATGAAATCAACAACACACTACCTCCGGAACTATTGAAAGAATGGCACAAGGGTTAAGAAAGATTTCAGACAGCACTCCGGTTGAGAAGGGAGGCAAAACATGATAAGATGAGAGAACTTGAATGAAGGACGCGACACTCCGGTAAAATGGATAAGCACGAAAAGAACATGGTCCTAACAATCCGAGATGATGAGTGAAGAGAGCAACATCACAATGCCTCTGGAACGAAAGAATAGAAGTTGGATCGTTGGAAAGGAAAGAATTGAGAGGAAAAAGACATCTTCTACCACAAATGAATTTTAAAAGCATCCTTAAAAAAGGATTGGACGGAGTGGTTGGGAAAATCAACAACGAAAAGAACAGGCTTGTTGTGGGCTTATGGAAAACATCTCAAAACTGAGGTGAAATTCTGCCACTAACGGAAACCATAGATTGGATTAATATCAACAAGGAGATGAGAAGTTATTTCACCGGAAGGATAAATGAAGAACTTTGGTCATTTATATACACCATAAAAGCAACAATCCTTAGTGAAAGCTTTAGGTGAAATATAACCCAAGATAACTCGAATGAAGAGATTGGTGGATTTAAAATATCTCATTCCTGACAACTTTTGAATCATGAAACATGAAGGGAAATTGTCAAGAAAGACATAACACCATCTCAAAAGATAAGGGAGAACACTTGCACTCCGGATTGTAAGATGAAGAATGCTTGAGCTACTCTGAAAAGAATCTCGATCAACACTTCAAGAAGGAATTAAATCCTTTATGAACCATCATGTAGAGCCTCCATGAAGAACTCCGGTAAAAAGAATGACCACAAAGCAGTGATGAAAAGAATAAGATTGAAGTCTTGCAATGATTAGATGAAGCTTCACGATGATTAAACCGAGAAAACTTCGAACTCCGGAAAGAAAGTTGAACAAATGAAAACAAGAATTTTGATGAACCTCCGGAATAAGGAATTAATCACTTGGATGAAATAAGAATAATAATTATGTTATGCGTGTCCTTCACCAATTTAGATTGATGACAAGCAATGGATTTGGCATACTACTTATTCTCGTAGAAAGGATTAAGATAGATATGGAGCAAACTTAAGACGGTCTTCAACGATCCACCGGTAGGATTGAAAACAATGAATACATTGATATGATAAACGAAGGAAGAAGAATCTTGGAAGAACCACCATAAGAATTGAAAATGAACGAAGAAAAGAGATGAATCACCGGTAAGAATTTGAAAACGAACAAAGATACTTGGGGAAATTTAGATACAAAAGAACGAAGAGATCAAGAGCTGATAAGAGAATACTTGAATGATGCACCGGTAGGATTTGAAGAATGATAGCTGAAGGTTGAGAATGGATAAGTCTTCTGAAATGATGGGCTCCGAAGGTTCAAACTGAAAACGCTCCTGATTGGTGAAAAGAATTCTCACAATCGAAAACAATTATGAGAGGATGGCCAAGCTTGAACCATCAATCTTGAAGAGAATGGAGCAAGATTTAAGAGAAACTCTTCTTCGGTCTTCAAATGTTGAGAATGATGACGAGAACCACCACTAAGAATTTTTGAGGCACTCCGGAAAGAAAATTGGAAAGGTTGAGCCAACGATGAAAAGAATTTGACCGATATTGGAGAAATACATATGACTGATGATAATTCATTCTTACGTCAAACTTTGAAATGAATTTGAGAAGCTCCAAAAATAAGAAGAGTCAGGTAAGATCCTGGGAAAAGACCTGTGGGTTAGGGGCCACTCAAGAGAAAAACACCGTTGAACGATTACTTGAAAAGGAGATAGCACCAGTTGAATTAAATGGCTTGAATAAGATAAGACCTCGAAATAGCTTGAATGGATGCAGAGTGGAAACACGAATCTTCGAGATATCTTCAGCTCTCCAGAACTAAAGAATAGCGAGAAGTGAAAGATTAAGAGGTACACAAGCATGAGAACGCATTTGAACTGAGGAGAGTTTATGATCGACAAAGCTTGAATTGAAACCACCGGAGAAGAAAAGAGAATGAAGAATGATAACTAGAAGCTCCGTTAGTATCTTCCTGAGAATCACCGGATAAGAACATTGACAGAAAATAACGGAGAGACTTCCCATCCAGAAAAGGGTACTTGATTAAGAAATCCGAGTCCTTGAAGAAAAAGGGGTGAGAGGGTGGAAAAACAAAGGCAACTTGAGCAGATGGAATGAACAACATTGAGAAAAATTAAGAGGTGATCTTGCGGATGTTGAAATGATCGGATCCACTTGAAGGGGAGCACACCGGTTGAAAAGGATTGACATGACAATCTCGATTATCATGAAGGATTGGTATTCACATAGGAGTACGAGAACACCGCTTAGAAAGAGGCACGAAATCAACATTTGACATCGAAGCAACTCGAATACCACAACTGAAAACAAAATAAAAGATTGGCTTGCAGAATAAGCCGGAACAAACATATGAGGCTGGTGGAGCAAGAGCGCGAGTAACCCAGGTTCTTGGCATACCACACCACCTTCTCCTGTGCAGGGTCGGATGCCTGGGTGAAGTTGAAGTTGAACCAGACAGCAAGGGGGAACTGGCTGGGGTCAGAGTCGAGGGCCCGGAAGCCGAAGGCAAATTCCCCTGACGGGGAGGTGATGTAGCCAGGGGGCCTGAGTGTCGATCCGGTTGTGAGCCTCTGCGCTGCAAGCAGATGAGGCTGGTGGAGCAAGAGCGCGAGTAACGAAGCAAGGTGGAGAACAAAAGATAGTGGCTTCATTTGTGATTAGCTTCTTGCTAATCCTGGCTTTATTTCTGATTAGCTTCTTGCATGATCAGCGTGCCATTGTGGTGTATATAAACATGATACGATCCAGGCATCCAGCAAGTCTTTGGGTGCCTCGTCACCTAATGTGGCTTTTAGACTTAGTGCTGGTCTACGCTGAATGGAAACAAATTCTCATGCCTTAGACTTAGTGGCACGACATGCTTTCCTTGGGTGGTTGGCGAATGTCAAATTGTCAAAAGGCCAGGAGGAATTCCGCTGGACCTTCCGTCAAAATGGTAAGTTCTCAGTCAACTCAGTGTATCTGACAGCTGCTGTAAAGTTTAAGGTACCGATTAGCTTAATATAAGCCATTGATCGACCGCGCAATTTGCTGACCGAAAGGAAGCCGAATATTTCTTTCTAATTTGTTGACTGAAAGGAAGCTGAACATTTCCTCTCACGTTTTAGTTTGCCCAGTACGTATGCTTGCAGATGGATCACTTTATTGACCGTAGAAGCTAATATCAAGTATCAACAACTAATTTCTCCTGTTGAATTTACCTCACTCTCGTTACAGATTTGGATGTATTTTCTGTGTGTACGGAGTAGTCTCTTCTAATGTTTTGATGTGAAGAAATTGTATCAGGAGTTATGTCAGGTTTGGCGGAAGTGTGCTGGTCTTCTCGCTATTCCAAACATGCCACCACTGATCATGGACACACTTGAGGATTGTTGGTGGACAAGGAGAAGACCGTTCTCGGTCAAGGAAAAAAGAGTTACTTTTTTGCGGGGAGTTACTTTTTTAACATGGTCCCTCTTATCTCCTCTTTTCACATGGGAGGTAAGAAGGTAAGAGATACTCAGACTCACTACTTAATGAAATCAACGCAGATCTATTATACACTCTTATCCCATGTGAAAAAGGGAGGTAAGAGGGACCATGTTGAAAATGTTCGGTGAGGCTTTGAGTGGAGTCTATGGAAGCACCACTGATCACGGTTATGCTTGTATGCTGCAGTTTATGAAAGCAGACGAATGCACGCGTGTTTGGCAATGCTTCCCAGCAGCGTTCTATCAATGGTCTTTGTGTGCAGTGCAAATTGTTGAGGAAGTCGAGCACTATTTCTCAGCGAGTAGATACCCCTGTTTTGCTGTTGTTTCCTGGTGTTTTGGTGTCCTTGCTCTGGTCGCCGGCGCCCTAACAAGGATGCTGCATCTTTACGCTGCTTGCTTCCATAAAGAAATGGTACGCAGTTTACGTACTCTTGAAGAGGAAAGGCGTATGAACTATGGCCCTTGTAGAATGGCCAAGGTGGATACTATCACCAACACCGGTGAAGAATGGATCATGCAATTGCTTGATGGATGTGCAGCTGATGCTTGACTCCCAGTCATCATGACCCTTTGGAGAAATTGGTACGTGCAAAACGAGGTATATCACGGCAAACCAGCACCGCCAGTAGAAGTGTCATGCCGCTTCCTGAGTGGGTACATGGATATGCTTTTGAGCATCCAGCTGCTGACCTGGAGAAGGGAAAGGCGGTGGTTGCCGCCTATTGTTCACATGGTGTAAAACAGAAGTCACATGGAATGATGCACCCAAAAACGCCCGTGCGATGGATACCACCGCCGGTGGGATCCGTGAAACCGAACACTGATGGGGCGTGGATGGACGATGATGGCACTGGAGGAGCCGGTATGATCCTTAGAGGCCACACAGGGGCCATTGCTTTCTCATCATGTCAATTCATTCCGCGGTGTGCAAGTGCACTCGGAGCTGAAATGGCAGCTCTTATGGAGGGAGTATCACTAGCGTTGGATAGAAGTATAGACCGGCTGGTGGTTGAGAGTTGAGACGGATTGCATGATGGCTGCACGCATGATTAGTGCCCAAGAGCCAGATAGATCCCCGGTGGCTACTATGGTGAATGACATTAAACACCTACTTAGCACTAGATCACATGCTTTGTCGATCATACGCTTTTGAGCATCCAGCTGCTGACCTGGAGAAGGGAAAGGCGGTGGTTGCCGCCTATTGTTCACATGGTGTAAAACAGAAGTCACATGGAATGATGCACCCAAAAACGCCCGTGCGATGGATACCACCGCCGGTGGGATCCGTGAAACCGAACACTGATGGGGCGTGGATGGACGATGATGGCACTGGAGGAGTCGGTATGATCCTTAGAGGCCACACAGGGGCCATTGCTTTCTCATCATGTCAATTCATTCCGCGGTGTGCAAGTGCACTCGGAGCTGAAATGGCAGCTCTTATGGAGGGAGTATCACTAGCGTTGGATAGAAGTACAGACCGGCTGGTGGTTGAGAGTTGAGATGGATTGCATGATGGCTGCACGCATGATTAGTGCCCAAGAGCCAGATAGATCCCCGGTGGCTACTATGGTGAATGACATTAAACACCTACTTAGCACTAGATCACATGAAAATAGTGACTACAGGTCGTGATCAGAATAGAGCTAGTCATGCCCTAGCCCGAATGGGAAGATCTCTTCCTAAAACGACAGTCTGGTTGTGCTGTGCACCAGAGGAAGTTGATGCTATTTTTCAACTCGATTGTAATAACTCGGTTTAAGTAATGGCAGCTCTCCATTCGCAAAAAAAACTGTGAACCCTTGTAGTATCTGGTTGTGGTTGTGTACCGTGCCGTCGTCGATACGGTAGTAGAAATGCGTCGGCGAGTCAACGGAAAAGAGCACGCGTTGTACGAGTCTCCAAGAGTCCAAACTGCCAGTGACAAGTTTCAGGAGGTCCTTTGTGTGCACGTACAGGCCGAAGCGGCCACGAGACAAGTCCATATCCGAGTGCCGCCATGGCCATGGACTGCCCCGGCCGAGACAGGAGGAGCGTAACGGTCGGATACCCAAAGCTCTTCCACACGACAGTTGCCTGTGCCCTGGAGCATGAGGTCAACGCCGTATTGCATGCCCAGGTGCTAGTGCTGCCAGCGCGGGAGAGCTGACCACCATGACGGCCGGGTCTAAGTCTGGGTCTTTCGCGCATCACAGGCTCACAGCACACCACCTTGTAAAATGGACCGAGCCCACGCCATCGCACAAAAACCATACAATTCTGCCATCTAAGTCTAGATCATTACAGTCCAGGTGGGTGACTGCAATTAGCGACAACCGAAGTCCAGGAAAAAGGATCGTCATCTATGTATAGATAGATCATTACAATTCTGCTTCGCCGCATTGAAATTTGTCTGGATCACCTGATGTGGCATATATTTTGCTGAAATTTGAGATGGGCTATAGGCCCATATAGCAATTTCTGAAAAATCTCTAAGGGCCCATGTGGGTTATATGACACTAGGTGTAGTGAGATGTTTAGTTCCACCCCGGAAGTGGAAGAGGAGTTGGACCTCCTTATAAGTGTTTCTCTTCTACATGCTATTGGAGCTTGAGAAGAGAAGAGGCCCTCGCGCACTCCTCCTCCGCCGCCCGCCTCGGCACGACGCGGGATTGAGCCAAGCCGAGCTCACATCTACGCGCACGCCCACCATCGTTCCTTTGCTGCTGCTGCCGCTGTTGACTCCATCTCGAGCAGGTCTCCGAAACCACGCCCTATCATCACCATGTTCAAGGAGGCCACCGTTGAGTTCCTCGGAGCAGTTCTTAGCGTGATCGGAGATAAACTAGTCGACGCATATTTACATGTGCATGTCACCAAGGACTTGTGGGAGGCGCTCGAATCTAAGTTCGGGGCAGCCGATGCCGGGAGCGACATGTATATTATAGAGCAGTTCCACGATTACAAGATGGTTGAAATCCGTCCTGTATTGGAGCAGGCTCATGAGATAATATGCATTGTTAAGGAGCTTGAACTTCTTAAGTGCGAGTTACCGGGCAAGTTTGTCACGAGCTGCATAATCGCTAAGCTCTCTAATTCCTGGAGGAACTTCACCACCACTCTGAAACATCAGAGGCGTGAATTCTCTGTGAAGGATGTCATTGGCCATCTGAGTGTTGAGTAGAATTCAAGGGCAAAGGACTCGCACGGAAAAGGGGCCGAAGGGACTTCTGTCGCCAACATGGTGAACCAGAAGAACTTCAACTCCCACAAGCCCAAGGGAAAGAAAGGTGTCCAACACAATACCGACTTTAAGAAGAAGGGTAAGAAGACCTTCAAGAAGAATAAGAAGGATGAGGGCTGCTTTACTTGTGGTTCGATTGAACATTGGGCCAACAAGTGCCCAAACAAGTACAAGAAGTCAGGACAGGACTCCAAGTCCGTCAACATGATTGTGGACAACAATGAGAATGGTGCACCTGGGTATGGTAATTTATTTACTGTTTTTTCAGTGTTTCAGCCCACTGATTGGTGGGTGGACACAGGTGCAGGTGTACATGTGTGTGCTGACATTTCATTGTTCACTTCTTACCAGGTCACAGGCCACGGGTCCGTATTGATGGGGAATGGCGCGAGTGCTTCTGTTCATGGTGTTGGCACGGTCGATCTGAAGTTTACTTCGGGAAGGATCGTGCAACTGAAGAACATGCAACATGTCCCCGCCATCAAGAAGAACCTCGTTAGTGGCTCCCTTCTATGTAGAGAAGGGTTTAAGTTGGTTTTCGAGTCTAATAAATTAGTTGTTACCAAATATGGACTCTTTGTTGGAAAAGTTTATGAAAGCGGAGGGATGTTCCGCCTTTCCCTCGCAGATTTTTGTAATAAAGTCCTGAACCATATTCATTCGAATGTTAATGAATCTGAAGTTTGGCATTCACGTCTTTGTCACATTAGTTTCGGTGTTATGACGCGGCTAGCCAAGTTGGATTTAATCCCGAGTTTCACCTTAGCCAAAGGTTCTAAGTGCCTTTCATGTGTGCAAGCTAAGCAACCTCGCAAGCCTCACAAGGCCGCGGAGGAGAGACACTTGGCACCATTAGAACTCATACATTCTGATCTTTGTGAGATGAATGGTGTGTTGACTAAAGGTGGAAAGAAATACTTCATGACATTGATAGATGACTCCACTAGATATTGCTATGTGTATCTGTTAAACACTAAAGATGAGGCTCTACACTACTTTAAAATCTATAAGGCATAAGTTGAGAATCAACTTGAAAAGAAAATTAAACGAGTCCGGTCAGATCGTGGTGGAGAGTACTTCTCGAGTGAGTTTGATTCTTTCTGTGCGGAACATGGCATTATTCATGAGAGGATGCCTCCCTATTCACCCTAGTCAAACGGGGTTGCCGAGCGGAAAAACCGTACTCTAACTGATTTGGTTAACGCCATGTTAGATACATCGGGTTTATCCAAGGTATGGTGGTGGGAGGCTATATTGACGGCATGTCATGTCCTGAATAAAGTTCTGACAAAGGATAATAAGATCACTCCCTATGAGAAATTGGCAAAGAGAAGGACAACACTCTCGTACTTGCGTACTTAGGGCTGTTTGGCGAAAGTCAATGTGCCGATCCCCAAAAAGCGTAAGCTTGGACCAAGGACTGTGGACTACGTTAATTTGGGCTACGCTAAGAATAGCGTTTGCTATAGATTTCTAGTAGTGAAATCTGAGGTACCTGACCAGAACGTTGGTACAATTATGGAGTCTAAGGATGCTACATTCTTCGAGGATATTTTTCCTATGAGAGATATACAAAGCACTTCTAGACAGGAATCTGAGGAGACTCCTGAACCTGCCATCCCTATGGAATATTATGAACAAACACATGATGAAAATCCTGAGGAGGATGATGAGGAAACCCTTGGTAGGGGCAAGAGACAAAGGACTGCAAAGACCTTTGGTGATGATTTCTTCGTGTACCTTGTGGATGATACTCCTACTTCTATTTCAGAAGCGTATGCCTCTCCAGAAGCTGACTACTGGAAGGATGCGGTCCGTAGCGAGATGGATTCCATCATGGCTAACGGGACATGGGAGATCACTGAGCGCCCCTATGGTTGCAAACCACTGGGATGTAAGTGGGTGTTCAAAAAGAAGCTTAGGCCCGATGGTACGATTGAAAAGTACAAGGCTAGGCTTGTGGCCAAGGGTTATGACTAGAAAGAAGAGGAAGATTTCTTCGATACTTATTCACCTGTGGCTAGACTGACCACCATTAGAGTATTACTCTCGTTGGCGGCCTCGCATGGTCTTCTCGTCCACCAGATGGATGTTAAGACGGCTTTTCTGAATGGAGAGCTAAATGAGCACTAGTAGAAAAAGGGTCTAATGTGAGACACATTAGTGTGGGTTTGAAGTTGGCCCGGCACTAAAGGCACCATATGCATTAGTACTGGTTCGTGTTGAGCCTTTAGTACCGGTTCGTGCCACGAACCGATACTAAAGGGGTAGTAGCAGGCTGGCGTCAGGCCGGGTCCCCACGAGCCCGACACAAACCGGTAGTAAAGGTCTAACCTATAGTACCGGTTCGTGCCACGAACCCACAACTAAAGGACAAGCCTTTAGTGTGGGTTCGTGCCACGAACCCACAGTAAAGGGGGTAAATTTCAAACCCCCCCCCCCCCCCCCCCCGTGTATCGCCATTTCAGTTTTGAAAAAATCAAAAGAAAATGATAAAAACTTCAAAAAAATAGAATCCTTCGAGAGGTAGTTATATTACTACATCTACTAGTTAGGAAAATTTGAAAACTTATATTTGGACATGTTTTGCACAAAGTGTAGGGAAATTGTAAAACGGCTATAACTTTTGCATACGATGTCGAAAAAAAGTATAATATATCAAAAAATTCAGCACGAAAATCCGCATCCGATGGAGACCGCCTACGGCCTGTTTGCAATTTTTTAGAATCCTCAAATTCCAAAAGGAAAAAAAGATATGGTCAAATTTTAGTTTTTTTAAAAAATTTGGTTAAATCTGGTCAAACTACTTATTCAAGAAGTATTAATGTTACTACACAATTATTCAAGAATATTAGTGTTACTAAATAATTATTTCAATTTTTTGAATTTTGGTCAAATCTGGTCAAACTATGGTCAAATTTATTCAAGAAATATTAGTGTTACTAAATAATTACTGGTTTTTAGAATAATAGTTTCAAACTCAAACGGTGAAACGTGTGACCTAATGCTCAAGCTAAACTGCTGAGGGTTAATAGGATTGACAACTTACATTTGTCAGGAAAACAACAAGTGCAGACTTGGAATATAGGGGGAATAGAACTCCGAAGTTAAGCGTGCTCAGGCTGGGGGAGTGAGAGGATGGGTGACCGGTCAGGAAGTTAGGCGATTTGGAATGAGTGATCCACACTTGAGCAGTTAAGAGAGGTGATTAGAGACTAAATCATCAAATAATTCAGAAAAATTAAAAATAAAAAAATCAAAATTTTTTCCAAAATTTTCAAAAAAAACCTTTAGTACCGGTTGGTAACACCAACCGGTACTAAAGGTCCCCCATACCAGGGCGTGAGCTCACGCCACTTGGTGGCACTTTAGCACGGTTTGTGCCGAACCGGTACTAAAGGGGGGGGGGGCGCTTTAGTGCCCACCCTTTAGTGCCGGTTATGGAACCGGCACTAAAGGCCCTTACGAACCGGTTTTAAAGCTCCGTTTTCTAGTAGTGGAGGAAATCTATATGCAACAACCAGATGGCTTTGTGATAGATGGTCAGGAAAGAAAGGTGTGTAGGTTGCTGAAATCTTTATATGGCCTGAAGCAAGCACCTAAGCAATGGCATGATAAGTTTAATACATCTCTGACATCTGTTGGTTTCATTGTTAATGAGGCTGACAAATGTGTATACTATCTCCATGGTGGGGGCGAAGGAGTTATACTGTGCTTGTATGTTGATGACATACTGATATTCGGAACCAACCTCAAAGTCATTGAGGAGGTCAAGTGGTTTCTGTCTCAGAACTTTGAGATTAAAGACCTTGGTGTGGCTGATGTTATCTTGAACATCAAGCTACCGAGAGATAATGAGGGTGGGATTACACTTCTGCAATCCCACTATGTTGAGAAGGTGTTGAGTCATTTTGGATATTCGGACTGCACACCATCTCAAACACCATATAATCCTAGCGTGTTGATTCGAAAGTCCAAAGGCACGGCTATAGATCAAT
This sequence comes from Triticum urartu, assembly GCF_003073215.2. Lineage (NCBI taxonomy): Eukaryota > Viridiplantae > Streptophyta > Magnoliopsida > Poales > Poaceae > Triticum > Triticum urartu. The sequence goes on from NC_053028.1 coordinate 566,783,662, forward strand.
TGAGATACTCTCAAATCATTGGTTCATTGATGTACCTAGCGAGCGCAATGAGGCCTGGCATCGCGTTTGTTGTGAGCAAACTGAGCCGGTTTGTTTCCAAACCAGGTGATGTACATTGGAATGCTGTTGATAGAGTTATGCGCTATCTGAAAGGTACTATGAACTATGGACTTCACTATACCGGATACTCGTCGGTACTTGAAAGGTATAGTGATGCAAATTGGATCTCTGATGCTGATGAGATGAAGGCCACCACTGGGTATATGTTTACTCTTGGAGGTGGCACTGTTTCCTGGAAGTCTTGCAAGCAAACGATCTTAACGAGATCGACTATGGAAGCAGAATTAACATCATTAGACACATCTGGTGTCGAAGCAGGATGGCTTCGAGATCTTTTGATGGACTTGCCATTGGTTGATAAACCGGTTCCGGCTATCCTTATGAACTGCGATAATCAGACTGTCATCACAGAGGTGAAAAGTTCAAAGGACAACATGAAGTCCAACAAACACATAAGAATGAGATTAAAGGCTGTCAGAAAATTAAGAAACTCCGGAGTGATAGCGTTGGAGTATGTACATACGGCTAAGAATCTGGCAGATCCCTTTACGAAAGGGCTATCACGTGTAGTGATAGATAATGCATCGAGGGAGATGGGTATGAGACCCACATAAGTTGCCATGGTAGTAACCCAACCTATGTGATCGGAGATCCCGTGAATTAGGACCTGGGAAAAAAGCCAGTGGTGAACTGAGGAGAGTAACTATACTAACCCACTCCGCTGGGGATGCAGTACTCTTGATACTGTATGGTAGGATGACTACTGTCTTAATGTGTTCCGAAGCTTATATAAGCAAGATGCACTACAAAAAAAGACACATCCGTGACATTTTGGGCCGAACGAAAAAAAATTATGTCAGACATATGACACTTCTATGACGATAATTGTGACAAAACCCGGTATCATCATAGATGTGGTGGGCTCCTACTTCTATGACAAAAAATCATGACAGAAAATGGGCTTTTCATCCTGGGCGGGCCGGAGACGCAGCTGCATGACATTCTTTGGGCCGTCCATGACGGAAAAAACCATGGTAGAAGCGAGGGGGAGGAAAATTTCGGGGAGTTCCCGGTTACGATGGGAGGTTGGGGGCCGAGCGATGCGTGTTTCTCTCGTACACGTACGCGCATGTGTGCGAGGCGTTGGCTCTAACTGAACCCGAGCGAGGCGTTGGGCTCTAACTGAACCCGAGCGATTGCACTGCAGGCTATGCGTTACTGAACCCGAGCGATCGATCGATGGCTGTTAACTGAACCCGATCGAGCGATTCCTTCGCTATTGCTGCTAACTGAAGCCGATCGATTGGATGAACAGTGAGCGTTGCAGAGGGGGTGGATGAACATTGAGCAGTGGCGTTGCCTCTGGATGAACAGGACCCCGTGGTGTGGTGGAGGGCTAGATGAACAGTAGACGATGGAGGGGTGCCTGTGGAGGGGTGGTTGAACAGGACCCCGTGGTGTGGAGGGTTGGATGAACAGTAGACGGTGGAGGGGTGCCCGTGGAGGGGTGGTTGAACAGTAGCCGGTGGAGTAGCGCACGGTGGAGGCTGGATGAACAGGAGCCCGTGGAGGCTGGAGGAGGTCGACGGTGGAGATGAACAGTATCCCATGGAGTCCCGTTTTGCGGTACGCCACACCCCTCCCGATGAACAGGACCCCCGTTTCGACCGTAGGAGGTCCGTTTCATCCGTTTTGCGGTATGCCACACCCCTCCCGATCAACAGGACCCCCGTTTCGACCGTAGGAGGTCCGTTTCGTCCGTTTTGCGGTACTCCACACCCCTCCCGATCAACAGGACCCCGTTCCGAATGTAGGAGGTCTGTTTCCTCCGTTTTGCGGTACGCCAGGCCTCGTTTCCATCGCCTGTTCCGTCCAAGCCCTCCCGATGAACATGACCACGCATTCCATTTCGACCCAGCCGGTTGGCTCCCACGCGTTCCGTTGTCTCCTGATGAACACGACGCATTCCGTTGCCTCCCCATGAACACGACACATTCCATTGCCTCCCCATGAACACGACGATGACGTTGTTTCTCCGTTCCGACCCAGCCATGTACACGAGCCTTGGCCGTACGTATGCGCGAGTAGGCGTTCGAGACCCCGCTCGTATGTACACATACATGGCCGTATTTTCTTTCTTGCACCCTGTCCGATGTACATATGTGTACATGCTACGTGCGCGCCTCTACTACGATACATGCGTGCCTCTACATCCACTAGTATATATGTACGTACACGTTCGCGACCAGAATGACAATGCTACGTACGCTTCGACCGGGTGGGTCTCGACTGTCAGGCACTTCCTTGCGTGCGAAGATGTAGCTGGTGGGTCCCAGCAGTCAGGGGGAAAACGTTTTTTTCATGAAATACGGTGGCCCATCCAGTGAGTCCCCGCTGTCAGGTGGAGGAATAATTATTTTGCACGTAATAAGGAGGCACTTCCTTGCTGCAGCCGTGGACCCAGCTGTCAGCCTCTCCACGTACAGTCCACGTCCGATGGAAGCCGTTCCTTGACCACGTTGACCACGCCGCGCCGAGAGCACCAGGGCGGTGGACGACAGCGAGGCCTAGGAAGGGGACGACGCGGAGCCGGGGAAGACGCGGCAGTGGATGCCCACGTGTAGAGTTGTACGAGGGTTCACTGGTTCGCTACGGTGTGAGGCTGCCGTCGCCGCAGAATAACAGGGGGTGTGGGTGAGTAGAGGGATGGCCTGGCCAGCGGTGGGAGTAGTAGGGGGCGGTGAGGCCTCCGCCGCATCACAGCCGGCCACGGGAGGCAGGAGCACGAGGCACGACTGACGCTGGTTTGGGCGGCTGGAGCAAGAAGACCAGAGGTTGAAGAAGCACTACGGCCGTTGGATGGACATCGTACGGTCACTGGAGCTAGAATCGTGCATATTGACTATGTTGATAAAGCCCTCCGTCCCCGTCAACTTAGTAGGCCCACAAGTCAGCCTGCCACTATACTGGGTCCCAGCTAACAGGGGGAGTATTCATTTTTTTGTGCGTAATAAGGAGGCACTTCCTTGCGTGCGAAGATATAGTTGGTGGGTCCGAGATGTCAGCGGCGGTAACGTTTTTTTCGCGAAATACAGAGGCCCTTTTGGTGGGTCCCTGATGTCAGGTGGAGGAATCATTATTTTGCGCGTAATAAGGAGGCATTTCCTTGCGTGCGGCCGTGGACCCAGCTATCGGCCTCTCCATGTACAGTCCACTTCAGATGCATGTCGGTCATTGACCACGTTGACCAGGCCGCGCCAAGAGCACCAGGGCGGTGGACGACGGCGAGGCCTAGGAAGGGAACGACATGGAGGCAGGGAAGACTCGGCAGTTGTTTCCCACATGGAGGGGAGTACGACTGTACGAGGGTTTACTGGTTCGTCTGCTGTCGCCGGAGAATAACAGCAGGTGTGACTGAGTAGAGGGATGGCTAGGCCAGCGATGGGAGTACGATGGGGCGGTGAGGCCTGCGCGGCAGCAGAGCCGACCGCGGGGAGGAGGGAGCAGGCAGTCCCGCCGGCGCTTGTTTGAGCGGCTGGAGCAGGAAGAGCAGAGATTGAAGAAGCATGACGGCCGTTGGATGGCCATCCAACAGTCACTGCTTGTGCGTCAACCTTTTTTTAGGAAAGCCTCAAATCTATGGAAAACAGTATACAACCCATCTGCCATTATTTCTAATAATTTACAGCCCATTTGCTAATTATTAAAGTTTTTTTGGAGCCCATAATTTTTTAGCATTACAGCCTATATTGTGGCCACGGTTAAAAAATTATACGAAATTTTGCATATTTCGGTGCGGTCTGAACTGTTTTTAATCCCGAAATTTCGACTCACATTAAAACTGATTTTAAAAACAAATGTATATCAATATAAAATCCAACAAATTCTCCACGCATAAAAATTAATGTAATTTAAAATCTCGAAATGAAAAAAATATATTTGAAACTAATTGCCGGTTTGATGTGTTTTAAAAATGTACGACCCATTTCTCATTACTGATGGGCCATTTTCTCAGCCAACCAAATGAAAGCTCTCCTCATCTTGAAACATTTGCAGCCCAACAGGTCTGACAAAGCGATTTACTTGGCAAATCACAAAAAAACTGGGCTGTGGCAGTGGACCCAGCTGTCAGCCTCTCCACGTACAGTACTCTTCCGATGGAATGTCGTTGACCACGTTGACCACGCCGCGCCGAGAGCGCCAAGGCGGTGGACGACGGCGAGGCCTAGGAAGGGGACGCCGCGGAGCCGGGGAAGACGCGGTAGTGGATGCCCACGCGGAGAGGAGTACGAGGGTTCACTGGTTCGGCTGCGGTGTGAGGCTGCCGTCGCCGCAGGGCCTGGCTAGCGGTGGGAGTAGTAGGGGGCGATGAGGCCTCAACGGCAGCACAACCGGCCACTGGAGGCAGGAGCAGGCGGTCTCCCCAGCGCTAGTTTGGGCGGCTGGTGCAAGAAGAGTAGCGATTGAAGAAGCAACATGCCGTTCGATTCAAATCCAACGGTTACTGATGCTAGAATCATTTGTTGACTAAGTTAACAAGCCCTGCATACGCGTCAACTTAGTAGGCCCAGAGGTCAGCCTCCCAACCGGTGCGCCCCAGATGTCAGTGGGAGGAATCATTTTTTTCGTGTAATAAGGAGGCAGTTGATTGCGTGCGGCCAGGCCAGCGGAGGGAGTAGGGTGGGCCGGGGAAGCCTACGCGGCATCACAGCGGGCCACAAGAGGAGGGAGCAGGCAGTCCCGCCGGCGCTAGTTTAGGCGGCTGGAGCAGGAAGATCAGAGATTGAAGAAGCACGTCGGCCGTTGCATGGACATCCAACAGTCACTGCTGCTAGAATCGTGTGTTCACTGACAAAGCCTTGCGTAAACAAGTCAGCCTCGAAATCTATGGAGTGTACAACCCATTTGCTATTATTTTTATAACTTTTACTCATTTTCTAATTCCTATGGAATTTATTGCAGCCCGTTTTCCATTTTTAGAATTGCTGGCCATTTTTTGGTGAGTACCAGGGTCAAAAAATTAACTAAATATGTGGGAAATTTTGAAAATTCGCAAATTTTTGCTGGGGAACGGAATATTCTTAATCCAAAAATAATAGCCATACTAAAACAAATTTAAAAATAAATTAGTACTATGTCATGTTAAATCCAATGAAATACATATAAGATATCAGTGAAGAACAAAAACAAAAAAAGAAACTTATATCCCATTTGCTATAATTTTTTGGAATTTTCAACCTCATTTGATATTACTTTTAACAGACGTTGACCATACTCTTAAGCCAGTCCGGAATGCATCCCTTCTCGTCTTGAAAGATTTGCAGCCCAGTAATTCGGAGAAAACAAATAGGCCTAGCTTGGGTATTCTTCAAAAAAAATACTGGGCTACCTATTTTCCCAAAGAACTCATGCATGAGCATTTAGCTTTATTTATTTATTTATTTACTTATTTATGTTTAGGGGACCATGAGCATGTACCTGGGCCGGATTCATGTGAGAGCCTCCCTTCCAGTTAATTATGGGCTTCTCTATTGTGCCTTCATCAGTGGGCGGCATGTTATCAACTAGTGGAAAATTTGTTTCGTACGAAAAATAGTATGCGCTACGTACGGTACGGGGCACTAAAGGATCGAACCGTGCAACGACTTCCAAAACATTGTGTTTGTCGTTCTAACAACACATTTATTCAACCAACAAATGGAATATACTACTGATTGTACATTGAAAACAACAGCAGCAGCAACCAGGGCTGGGGGTGCAACAGAAGCAGTAAGCAGGCCAGAAGAGTGAAGACGCATCTCTCTCTTCCAAACCAAACATCAGCCATCATTACAAAAGGGCTACCAAAAAAGAACAAGTGTATGCATCAAACTAAATAAAGATCCTACTACACCAAGTGTACGCATCTAACTAACTGGCTCAGTTAGACGTTACTATTTATTAAGCTGTGGAGATTGGCTAACGGCTTGAACCAGATGGGTGCCTGACGGGGGAAACTCCAGCCAGCAGGTCGAAGTCTGATACTTGCGACTCTCTCTCTCCTACTTTGGGCTGCAGAGCGTGGCGGCACATATCAGGGTATGGTGCATGCAGAGACGCATGGTACGCTGTGTACACACAGTTTTGCCTGATGAATGAAACCGTGCTGCCATCATGATCCTTGCCGTCGGTTATCTCCTGGTTAATCGGATAATTCAGTCCGACAAACAGAGAGCGTGTACCAAGGCTACTTACCAGCCTCCAGTCAAAAATTCCTGAAGGCCCAGAGAAGGTGGGATCCTGCTCAAAGACCTTGCAGTGACTGTGATTGTATTCCTTGAAACAACACGTCCGGTACATGCGAACGATCATCAATCTTTCACCGTCATCTGATCGAGCCAGGAACCACCTGCAACTGCCATGCTGCTTTTCTTTGAAAGGTTCTGGGATTAGGAAGGGTAGGGACACCAGGCGGCCTACAACATCATATCAAGTTGGAGTCAAATAAAAAAGGGCTCTTGATTTAGTAAATTTTAAGAACAACATGTTATGAGCATGAATATTTTTTCAGCAAATATTGACAGTAATATAAGCAAGCCATCATGATATCATAGGAAAGTAACATACTGCTGTAACAGCCGTTTGTAGCGATGACTGGAGTAGGCCTGCAATACGTCCAGCCATAGAAGGAGTCGACAGCATAAATGAAGCCCTTGTGTTCAATGGCATCAGAGAACCATGGAGGATGTATGATCCTACGATGGACGTGCAGATTTATCCACTTACCGCAGTGACTTGTCAGATAGGCGAGACCGCGGTTGAAGAACACAATTAGCCTGAAGTCTTTATAATTCGCAGATCTTGTGGGCACTTGGCAGATTACAACCTTGAGCAAATAAAAGTTGGTATCATGTTGGCTACTGTAAGATTTCGAGTATTCTGGGCCACGGTGCCAAAGCAGTGCAGTGTAAATTGAAGGAAGGGGGATCAATCGCCGGGTGTAGACCTCCATGAGCATCCAGCTGCCGCGACCGTCGACGAGCACCAGCCAAGACGTGTTCATGCCGACCCAGTACATACCGTTAATGTAGTTGAGGCTGACGGGGATCGAATCGCAGTCAAGGGGGTTGGTGCTAGTCACCCTACGATCGTTATGCTACGTGACACGCTGTTTCTGAAGATCAGGAGGCATCAGCAAGCAAGGAGCTGGCTTAAAAAGCTCCGGCCTCGGTACAGCCCCGATGAGCACGCGGCGAGCGGCATGGTACTGAGATTGTCCACACGCGAAACAATGAGCTTGATTACCTCTGTGGTAGCGAATTCCAGCCACTCTTGCGGTGGACCCTGCTCGGTTCTGCCCTTGTTAGTGCTTGGGTTTCGGACGAGGGGGGGGGGGGGAGGCGCCTTAGCGGGGATGGAAGATTGGACGAGATTATGTGCGGAAAAAGATGGAGAAGCGAATATGTGCTGCGGGAAGTGGACAGGTGATGACGACTACAGCACGCCGCTTGACTTACGAGACACATACCAGCAACGTATGGTCATGTCGATGCCAGACAACTTGCTTGAGTGATCACAGTACTAGTACTCCCTATAGGGCTATGCCCTAATTTTCTTGAGTAGAGTAGTAGAGTAGGACTCTACTCTACTACTAGCACCGAAGGAGTAGTATATTCTAATCTAAAATAGTCACAAAACCCAACCACTCCCAGTAATAAGTGGCCTGGTAAAATAAACGAACAAGCAACCATCACATCCCTCCGTCTTTTTTGCATTTCATCTCTCTGCATTTACTTTCTCTGGTTCATCTCGCACACTCGATCCCTAGCTACTACTCCTAGGGCTAGTTCTTTTGGCGGCTTCCCCAGCTTTTCCCACAAGACTAGTCACAGTGGAGAGTAACAATAAGGCGTCTCACTCATTTATTTGGGCTTCTAAACTACTACTACGTCCTGGTTTATTCCTCACCATTGTAATTTCTGCTAAATTTTGACCAAAGATTTAACTGGTTTATTCCTCACCATTGTAATCCCTCCGTCTAGGTGTGTAAGTCATCTTACAAAAACCAAATAATCCCAAAACACTTAGGCACGGTGCATTAACTTCTACCTCATTTCTTGTTTCTTGACATATCAACCAATAAGAGATAAAGAGTGTGCATGCTTTTAATGACTTGAGATATCAAACACGACATGCAGTGGTTAGTTCATTGCATGCAATACTATTAATTAGCAAATAAACATTAACGTTTCTCGTTTTCTCCTCCTCCTTGGTCATGGTGCATAGCCTAAGATGACTTACTCACCTAGACGGATGGAGTAGTGCATGTGACATGCACTAACATTTCATTAGTTAAATTTATGATCAAAATTTGACACATATTACAATGGGGACCAATAAACCAGGACGGAGGTAGTAGTTATGGGATTACTAATCTAGAAGCCTAAAAGCACTGGCCCCTGGTACTCCTACTAGTAGTAGTACTCAAGTTGGAATTCCAATTGCACGACACAACTTGTTAGGCAAAAAATTCGATACAGGGTGTAGGAAGCGGTTTGAGAATTTGCATGCCTTTCCAACCAGTGAGATACTCTGTACAAAGTACGACAGAGAAATAACCACAGAGAAGGAAGCTAAAAGTAAACAATCAAATGAGCATTTTTGCATTTGTTTTGCATTGAATCATTTCACAAGCTTGACTAGTGCTGTTTTTCTACTTTTACAAAAACCGCATCATAATGTTAAAACGTGCATTTGCACGTACTAAGTAATAGTAGTATTCCCTCCGTCTAGGTGTATAAGTCTTCCCTCCTTCTTGGTCACGGTGCACAACCAAAGATGACTTGTTGACCTGGACGGAGGGAGTAGCACAGTCTGCAAGCATATATCGAGAGAGACGTGTAGTGTGATAGTATATAGTAAAGTTTGTGCTATATGCACGTACTTGCAAAATGCGTACGAATACACAAGGTTTCCAAACTTTCCCTTTTACATACTTAATTAAGGACGCTAAAAATTCCTGAACGTTCGGGATTTATCATTTGCGTCCCAAAACTAATGAGATCGCCTTACGAAACAAAAATTATACTCCTCCTAAAAGCCACGGCGCTCACAGGAGCACTTGCGGCGCGCCACGAGTGCCCTGGTGCGCGGCTGTTTCCCAGCGCGCCGACACAACGCCTCTTCCTCAGCCTCGCAACTCACGAGGTGCTGATTGGCGGCTTGCCGGCGGGCGAGCGCGATCTCACCGGTGTGGTGATCTAGCGCCAAGAGGTACTCCTCCTCGCTGGAAGCGTGCACCCGGTCCACGTACCGCCAAGTGTAGATGAGGCACTTGGGCCCGACTGCACTCAGGGCGTCGGCACGGGTGTCCTCCGCCACCCTCACGGCCCTCGCACGAGCCTTCTGCCAAAGAGCCAATTGCCTGACTCTCTCGGACGCGACATAGGCCTCCCAGGCAGCTTGTTCCGCGGTGTGCTTCTCTTCCTTGGCCTTCTTCTCCGCTTCTATTTTGGCGCGCTCTGCTGGAGGCAAAGCCTCCCACAAGGCGACATTCATTTCTTTCCAAAGCTCCTCAAGGCTAGGGGGCTCGGGGGGCGGCGCGGCGTTCTCCTCGTAGCGGGGAGCCGACGCGTCCTCCGGCACGCGTGCTGGCGAGATTGGGAATGCCGACGCATCAACCACGATGTGTCGCGGCGAGGAGCGGAACGCCGATGCGTCCTCCTCGACTAGTGGTGGCGAGGAACGGAATGGCGACGCGTCGCGTCGCGGCGAGGAGCGAAACGCCGACGCGTCCTCCTGGACTAGTTGCGGCGAGGAACGGAATGACGACGCGTCACGTAGCGGCGAGGAGCAGAACACTGGCGCGTCCTCCTCGACTAGTGGCGGCGAGGAACGGAACATCGATGCGTGACCGTCCGCGCGGTGCAGTGAGGGGTTCCTAGGGCTTGGGAGGGGCGATGCCATCGTGGTCGACGTGAGAGGGAGGGGGAGGAGATAGCGATGAACGTGAACGTGAGGGGGAGGAGATAGCGATGTCATGGGACGCGCAATATTTATAGCGAGCAATGGCACACCTACATAAGATATGGACTGAGCTACACTGACTTAACTGCAGGTCCAGTTGCGTCACTGACATGTGGGCCAGACCCCTGTTGGGCCCATATGTCAGTGACCCAATGCACCTGCAGTTAAGTAACAGCTACGTGGGCATATTTGTTGGAGTAAATTACGGGGGAGCGAAGGGGTGGAAATATTGCTGGTCACAACGGATTGGACGAGCGTGGGGGGAGGAGAGTCATGCATGCAGATTTTTTCACATGGACTTCCTGCAGGTATGGGGAACGGTGCATAATAAGTCATCTTGCATGCCGGGCTAGGTATAGTCTCAAGTCATTAAAAACATACACGCCCCACACATTTTCATATTTCAAGGTGCACTAAATTATTGCATGCGATGATTAAGGCTGGCCATAATGGTGATATCTTAGCTGGTATCATGCACACGGGAATAGCAAACATGCTGATGTGGCAAAGAATTAAAGAAGAGAGGGGGGTTAGAGTAACTAGTGTCCATGCATGCATTGGTAAACACATTTTTTTGTGGTAGTGTCTCTTGCATCGGGGGACTATGACAGGTCTGCTATGCGTGACCTGAAGATGAAAGCGTCGAGCATCTCGAAGTTGATCAACAATCTTCAATTGTCAAAGGTTAGCCGTTCGGCCAATAAGGTGGCACACTTAATCGCTAAGTATAGCTTTGACAATAGATTAGATGGTATTCTTGTAAATATCGTACCGCCCTGTGTGGTGAATATTGTATCGAATGAGTGTACTGGTGTGGCTAGTTAATTAATATAAGGTGGTGTTCAAAAAAAGTATAAATTTGGTTAAACACTTTGCAAATGATTGACGGGAGTAAAAAGGACCAGAGGGAGTATCATGCATGCAGAGTAGGCCAAAAAAATTGCTTGTCTAAAAAAAGCAAAAAATAAATTGCTCATTTATAGCCGGTGGATGTCTCAAAGGGCGCGACCACGCGAGGGAGGCGAAGGTCGTGGGAGGCGCGACATTTGACGGAATTAAGTGAAGTTACATCGACGCGCCGGCATGGCGTGCGAACAGGCAGAAGCTATACCGTCAGGCCTACGATATGGGTCTAGTAGACATGACATCTAGTGGGTCCCGCATAGTTCTCGAGAACTCTTTGGGGGCTTGCAGCCGTTTATCCACCGGGCAAGCCAGCAACCCCACGCCGTTCGCACGCCCTACTCGTCCCCGTATTCTACCTTACAACAGTTCGCTCCCAGTCGTCCCGTCCTTTCACATTAGTTCGCTCCCAGTTTTTTTGCGGGGTACAACAGTTCAACTTCTCCTAACCCTCCTCCAAAATCCATGGCCTCCCAAATCTCCATGGTCGCCGCTGAGTACCAGGTTAGAGCCATCACCGGTGATCAGTTCATCGTCATCTACACACGTGGATCCGAGACAGTGAAAGCATGGCTTGCTCGCTTCCTACGCATGTTCAACAGTTCAACGAATGAGTGGGTCGTTGGGCTAGAAGTTGAGTACACCACGGTCCTGGGATGAGAGAAGGATCTAAAGGACGAAGAGAGGAAGAAGCCCGCCGTGATCCAGGTTTGCGTACATAACGTTTGCTTGGTCTACCACATATGCCATGCCGACGTTGAGTGCCAGGATTTTAAGAACTTCCTCAAGGACAAAAGAGTGAAATTCGTTACTGTATGCTTTAAGAACGACAGGGATGTCCTGCGTCAGATAGGTCTTGTTGTAGGCCATCCCTTCGATCTCAAGAAGGCAAGCCTGGTGTCCTCTCAACCTTTAATGCTGACCCTGACAGCAGCCATGATTGATCCTTCATACGCTAAACTGAAGAAACCTCATCACGAGTTTCATTGTGCATGGGAGTCGAAGACATTATTTGAAGATCACATCCTGTATGCAGCAATGGATGCCTACCTTGTTTAAATATCTACAAGGGTTGGATGAAGAAGCAGAGCCCAGTGTCCGGTTCAAGCAAAGAAGCATTGGCGAAGAGGAAGAGGAAGAGGGACGAGGACGAAGTCGAGGACGTGGACTCGGACTCCGAGTAGGTGGCAGTGCCGTCGCTCATGCTGGTTCTACTGCAGTGTCAAGCAGACTAGTTGCTTAGTTTATTTTCAAGGGTGTGTTGTGCTGAGGCCCCAGCAGAACTATGTTTATGTTCTTTCTCGTTATTTGAACTCTTTAGTACGTACAGTAGTACTAGTACTATGTCTTACTGCTGTTCTTCTTGCAGTTGGTACTACTGCTCGTATCTTCATGTTCCTACTGTACTTAATACGTTCGTACTAGTAGTATAATTTGGGTCAGTCTATTTGTGAAAGAAGTTCGACGGAGCGAAGGAAGAAGATGACATAAGAGGTGGAAGAAGCCCTTCGAGCCATCCATGTTGCACCAAACGGCTCACATGAGTCGACAGACCCAAATTGCTCCTTCAGATTGCAGGATCCACGTGGCATTCAAGGTCTCGAAGATAGATTCCGCGTCCGCACTCAGTTTGCGGGCTCGACACACGCGTGACCGGCTTCCGCCGCGACAGCCACCATGCGCGCCTCCTCCGCGCGGGCGGAGACAACAATGACACGCTAGTTCCTCCTCGCCAGCGTGCTGGAGCACGCGCTCGTCCTCCTCTTCGTACGCTGCGTGCATAGACGCGGCTCCACCAGCTGCTCGCATGCTTGGCAGCGCGGTGGCATCGTGAGGAGGGACTGCAGACGACGTGAGCGGGCGAGCCTTCGGCTTCATGGCATAGGGATGGCGGCGACACGGCGGTGATGGGCGAGAAATTGTTGGCCGGAGCAGGCGGGCGCCGGCATGCACAACGGCGACGGCATATTGATGAGTGCACGTGTGGGAGCTTACTTTAGTTTTATATATAAGGTTGGTCAAACTTAAAAGAAAACCGTACTAGTACACGTAAACATTAGACTTAGGCAGCGCTTTTATTAGTTAGTACCACAACCATGATACGGAATCCTGTGCAAGCGCGTGAACCGCGGCCGCGCGGTCGATCGAACGGTGTGTCACCGTGTCGCGCTCGAAGGGCATCCACCGAACCTTTTTGTGTCTGTGAAAAAAATCCTCGAATATTACTCAACTTTTTTTCCTATGAAAGTTCTTGACGCTGCAATATTTCCATATATTTGAATTTAGCTCCACTTCGTGTTTATTTGGATTCGGATGTTTTAGGTGTGCCCTAGTTTTTTAATACTGATTTTGTGTGTGTGACTGAGAGAGAACGTGTGTATGTGTCCATATGTGTGTTGTGGCGGAAGGGCAATGTGGAGACGGTGTGCGTGTGATACAGACATAGAGAAGTGTGAATGTGCAAATGATCATGCATGAGTGAGACATAGACAGGTGCCGATACGTTGTGTATACATGAGAGAACGGTCTTCTAGTTTACTTGTGTGTGTGTGGGAGAGGGAGAGAAAGAGACAGAGAGAGGAGCATCCGTAACACAACAACCATCTCTCTCGATTCGTCCGTCCCTTGCACGATCGCATTCAACACATGCATCAACGCACACATTTTGACACCCTCATCCGGCCCCTGCCCACCTCAAGGCCCGCACAATCTCTTCGTGAATACCCATTTCTCTCCTTAGGTTTGTTTTCTCTCAATATCTGACACACATACACACACACAGAGACACACGCAACACAACACACACACACACACACACACTCCCCCGAGCACACAATTCATCCCCATCCAAGGTTATACGGTGACCACTCTAGCTTGTGCTTCTTTGCACCCCAACATGCACAACACCTCAATCTTCAAAGAGGGCATCGAGCAGATCGAAGATGGCGACCACACCGCACTAGAGAATGCGGGGTCATTTAGAAGCAGGGTGATGTGACGACGGCTGACTGACTCCTCCCCCACCCTCTCTCTCTCTTGCACAAAATTACCAATCCCTCTCTCCCCCGCCCAAAATAGTCAATCCCTCAACCCACGAGATCCGTCCCCTCTCGTCCATGTTTTTCCAGCTCTCTCATCAAACATGTTGTCTCTTCTCCTTCAACGTATACAGAATCCAGATGCACACGCATCTCATGTATATTACATGTATCCATCTTTCTCACAGACCTAACTTCTTCCTCTCTCTTTCTCTCTCTATCTCTCTCTCTCTGTCTCGTTAGGTTTGTTTCCTACTCTCTCGTCCACATACATACAATCTTTCCCGCCCTATCTTCTCCATCTTCAAAAGCTCTCTCTGCATGTTCCATTCACACATTGGGATATGTCAAAATGTTGCTTCTATAATGGCTGATGTAGAGTTATGGTTGTTTTTGTTGCATCCTACAAAGTAATAACTATGAAATGCATTTAGATTCTCACTTGATTAGGATTATGTGAGTTTGAGCATGTTGTGAAGTAATATAGACCTTGTATACATCTTGGGATTCGACAATGATTGTAACTATTGAATTGTATAGACCATTACATTCGAAGTCAATAGCCTAATATATTTATTTCACAATTTCAACAAATGACTAGTTCACTACAAACTAAGAAAACAAATGTGTACTCCCTCCGTTTTTATTTAAGTCCACGTATTAGCATTGGTCAAAGTCAAGTTTTGTAAACTCTCAGAAAGCTTATAAAAACATATTAACATATACAATAACAAATAAATGCCATTAGATTCATTATTGAATGTACTTTCACATCATACATATTTGTTATGGTAAATGTTTATATTTTTCTATAAACTTGGTCAAACTTTAGGAAGTTTGACTTCGGTCAAACCTAATATGCAGAGTTTACTGCTACTACTCGCTAGTTGCTTAGCCAAATCACTCAACACGCCACACAGGGAGTGCAGTCAAAATTTTGAGGTCGGCGGGAAAATTTCCAGCGACCCTGATTCAAGCAGTGGGAAGTTACCATCATAGCCTTCGGAATAGGCCTACGGATGACACTTGGTAGGGGGCTGTTTTCGTAACTTCAGGTTCACCCTACCCAGCCAACCCCACCCCGGCACCCAGAGTAGTACACCTGAATACTCTCCATTTTCTATCCCCACCGCAAAATAGACTTCTCCACGGCATCGCAGCCTTCATGCTCCTCCCCTTTACATCGGCGCACTCGTCCGCCGCAGCGCATCTGCCTCATCGATGACCTCATACGCCGCACTGGAGCCGGTCCACCGTCGTCGTACATGGAGCCTCTTCCTCGGCATCGTCTTCCACGGTCTCGGATCTGCTTCCCGGAAGCCGATGCCAAGCGCAAAAGTACCACCGTCGTGGACAATGAACTGACTCCCGTTGCCGACCATGACTCACAGAGGCCGCTGCGACCATCGTTCTCCTCCTCGATTGGTAATGTGTGTATTGAATCACTTAGCAGTACATTTGCAGTTCCAATTTTGTTCATACCTACCCTTCAAATTTCCTGGGTGCTATTGTTCCCGTAAAAGTAATTGGTTATAGCCTCCATTGTCCAACAGAATATCAGCTTGTAATTGTGCGTCGCTCCTGTATCGCGCTGTGCTTGGGTAGGTTTTTCATCTGCAACCAGTAGTGTGGCAAATGATGGAAAGGTTTTTAGAACTAGCAAGATGCCCATGCATTGCACACATCAAGATGCATTTGTATGAGTATTTTATCTTGTGAGAGAAAAGGATGAACGAGGGAAGGCCTTATTTGCAAATATGGAGAGGGGTATGGGTATCTTTTTGCAAAATTCCCATTTGTTTCCTTCCTATCTGTCAGATATAAATCGGATGGCCTATATTGCAAGAAAAAAAAGTATAGAGAAAAAAAGTAGACAGTAAAGGAAGTAGAGATAAATATTAAACATAAAATAAATATAATAGTAGAGAAGAGAGTAGAGATAGCATCAGTAAGAAATGTGATGAATTGTCAGCACTGATACTTTTATGTGCAAAACCTGTCATGTGTCTGCTTGTTTATCTTTCAGAGTGAGGAAGATATAAGTGTTGAACAAGCGCAGTCTCATCATCTTGCTCAGCTGCTTGCGCTGCAGCTCCCCAGCAGGGCTCACCTTTCTTGAACTCTATTGAAGTGCTTTATTTTGTCGGCATGTTTATTTGCACTGGTGGCGATCTTTGATGCCCAGTGTATGTAATCTGCTGTCTGCTTGTGCTTTATTATCATAGTGGCGAACTTTGATGCCCAGTGGATGTAATATCCCGTAATTTCTTAATTGTATAGTCTAGGTTTTTTTTATTCACGATGCTGCAGTTATTTTACTGTATATATATCCTATCTACGCAGTAAACCGGCCAAACCGTAAAATTACGGTACATAATCGGGCCGTCATGCAATCACGATGTAGGTTGGGCCTGAAACATGCCGAACAGCTCATGGGCCGGCAGCAGCCCGAAATGAACCCCGGCCCATGATTGTGCGAATCAAATCATGGGCTTTTAACAGGCCAAAATTATCTCGGTCCTTGTTTGGCCCAATCAGATATCGGCTGCGAGCAGGCCGGATGCAAACCGGGTCGTAGTTAGGCCCAACTATATGATGTGCTTTTAACAGGCCGAAATTAATATAGGGCCGAAATGTTAAATGGGCCCTTAACAGGCCAAAACTAATATCAGGCCGAATTACTAAGTGAGCCTTTAGCAAGTGGGCCCAAAAGCATAGTGTCCAGTTGACGGGCCGAATCTGATATGGGCCATAATTGAGCCCAAAGCCTCTTAAAGGGCCGGACCTGATCTGGGCCGTAATTTGGCCCAAAATGTGGTAGGCTTTTAACGGGCCAGATCTCATATGGGCCACTATTAGGCCCGGAGCATGGTAGGCCATTAATGGACCGGATCAAATATGGGCCGGCATTTGGCCCAAAACATGGCAGCCAGTTAATGGGCCGGCCTATTAGGGTCCTCAAAATCTTGTGGGCCTACAGCTGGGCCGACCCATTAATGTCGGCGAAATCTCATGGGACTTTAGCTGGACCGGCCCATTATGATCCGCAAGAATCTTGTGGGCCTTTACCTAGGCCGGCCCATTATGGCACACAAAAATCTTGTGGGCCTTTACCTGGGCCGGCCCATTATGGCCCGCAAAATCTTGTGGGCCTTTAGCTGGGCCAGCCCATTATGGTCCACAAAATCTCATGGCCTTTAGCTGGGCCGGCCCATTATGGTCCGCAAAATCTTATGGGCCTTTAGTTGGGCCGGCCCATTCAAACTTGATGGGACAATCCACGTGTCAACATATCATAGGCGCGTCTCGCCCATTGGATGAGTGACACCTGTGCCAACGCGGACCTGACACGTGTCTCCTCCAGCCAATGATGATTTTACATGTGGAAAATCCCCATTGGCCGGGGCTATTAATGGGTTATCGGATCTAAAACCCGACCGGATAGCTTAACGGCATTCCGTTATGGTGGATGCCACGTGTCGGTCACCCTTGACGAAAGCACTTCTGTGACGCGCGATTTATCGTCATGGAAGTGGACACTTCCGTGATGTTAATTTTGGTAATGTCATGGAACACTTCTACGACAGCACAGTCATGACTATCTTGATTCTGTCATAAAATCGTCATGGATGTACATGCATGACAGAAAATGCGACCTACTGTGACAAACACGTATCATCACGGAAGTGTAATTTTTTTGTAGTGATGCTATCCTACAGAGCGATCTTTGGAGGAACACACCTATATGAGCCCGACTGCTGGTCACAGTCTATGAGATTGGGGTGATCTCTAGTAAGCTCATGAATAGGCCAGGAGTGTGACTTATATGCTCTACCCGAGGGGTCAGCCTTCGGCAGCCTAGTACTAGTAAGACATGTGTTGAAACTTCTTTACGCCAAACTGACAATTCAAGGCATAGTCCATTGTTCAGTTGTGAAGGAGTGTAATTACTTGCTCTAGGTGAAGCTCAACCTTAACAGGTCTTCACTGAAACAGATAGGTCTAGTAAGACAGGTCTTCATTGGAACAGAGGACACAATGGGCCCTCGAGATCTGGTGGGGGATTGCTGAAATTTGAGATGGGCTCTAGGCCCATATAGCAATTTCTGAAAAATCTCTAAGGGCCCATGTGGGTTATATGGCACTAGGTGTAGTGGGAAGTTTACTCCCACCCCGGAAGTGGAAGAGGAGTTGGACCTCTTTATAAGGGTTTCTCTTCTACATGCTATTGGAGCTTGAGAAGAGAAGAGGCCCTCGCGCACTCCTCCTCCACCGCCCACCTCGCCACGCCACACCTCGTCACAACGCGCCGCGGGTTGCGGGATTGAGCCGAGCCGAGCTCACACCTACGCGCTTATTTTTGCCAGTCACTGACGGAGAGTTCTCTAACAGCTGGGTCACGATCTGAGACGTTAGATCGTGGGCTGTCACGGACTCGGACGTGGGTCGAGCCCACGTCTCTCCACCCGGCTGCACCTATATAAGTGTGCGGTGTCTCCTAACCCTAGCCGCCATGAGCAGATCACATCTGCTACACGCGCACGCCCACCGTCGTTCCTTTACTGCTGCTGCCTCCGGTGAGTCCATCCCGTCTGGTTCCTGTACGGGGTGAGGGGTGAATAGGTTTTTGGGCAGCGATTACGCGACTGCTCGCTTCCGATCATCTACTTCCTCTACGTCCGCGTCGCCTTCATCATCACCATGTCCATCAACGCCGAACGTGCCGCCGCCGAGAAAGCTGAAGCTGACAAGATGGCCGCCGAGGACGCCGCTGCTTCCACTATTGGGGATATTACTACTGGAGGTAAACCGGCCTTGTGTAGCCGGGTTAACTCCTTGAAGATTAGAAGCCCATGAAGATGCAAGGATGATGGCGCTTCACCAAGGCCCAAGGCCCAAAGGCGGGTTAAAGCATGTAAATGTAAACCGGCCTAGTCATGTAACTTGTATTGTAAGATAGGAAGGATAGAGACCGAACTGGACACGTTTATGATCCGGCTTCGGTACTCTGTAGCCCGGTGGGCGTCAACCTATCTATATAAAGGGACGACCCGACAGCGGTTTAGGGGAGACAAAAATTCGAGAGCCAGACAAAGCGGATTCGCTCCCTGGCCTTCGAAACCCTAACAATACCAATCACAACTAGACATAGGCTTTTACCTTCCTTGAAGGGGCCGAACTAGTATAAAATTCCCCGTGTCCCCTTGTTCGGTTTAACCCCTTTAAGATGACCCATAGCGATGGCTCCATGACTAAGTCCTTTCACAAGGACAACTATCGTGACAAACCCACGACAGTTGGCACCCACCGTGGGGCAATCGCATGATGGTTTTGAGTTCTTCAAGGGCAGCTTTGATGGACTTAAGGGATACGCTGTGGGCTGGATGACGAAGAGTCGTCGCGGCAAGCTCTACATCGACAATGCAGGATGGGGTCTCAAGGCCGATTCAATCGAGTATGGGTACCGGGTCCCCTTCGGTGGGATTCACGTCTTCATCGGCAAGATAGGCGAACCGGCCCCTGAGCCGGACATCTGCACCGACATCATCGAAATGGCTCTGCGTGCAAGTTCTTCACCGGTTCAGCCCGTGACAAGGCATGTTTTCGTAGGTGTCATCTATGGAGCGAGATATGAGGACGGGCCGGTGTTCGATGGAGAGACCGTGGTCTGTTCTGATGACGATTCTTCTGGAGAGACCGAATCGCTTTATCAGTTGCAGGACGGCCGGATTGATGGAGGATCCAAGGGCAACAGTATTCCGGATTCCCCTGATCTGCCAAACTAGGCCGCCATCTTAATGGCCGGCACACAATTAGCGCCTCATTCATCGACCGCCGCAGCAATACTCTCCGGTTCAACAACGGCCACACCGACAGGGGCAGGAAGCTCTGTGCCGCCTCCAGCCCAAGTCCTGTCTGATTTGTTCAACGCTTTGGGAACGTTGATGGCCGCGGAGGTGGATGCAGTGGCCAGGGATCAGCACAATGTGGAGATTGCAAAGGTGAAAGATCAGATAGCTCAGGCTAAAGCGGACCTAGCAACAGAAAATGCTAGGATGGCTACAGAACGGGCTGAATTGGAAGCACAGGCCTACCAGATTAGGCTGGATCAGAATGCTTCCGAGGAAGTCATGAGAAGAAGGTACCAATCGCGTCTCCCGTTGGTTTATGAGCCGCAAAATCTCTTCAACACACCAGGAGCAGGAGCTGGTAACCAACCCATACTAAACCGGGCGGAAGCACCGGGAGGAGGAGCGCCGGTTCAACTGCGCACGATGGACCCGCCTCGACAGAACAACGTTGCGCCACAGTATGTACCAACACCTCCCGGGCATTATTCCAACCCGTTGGACAATATTGTGGCCACCGCTTCACGCCTGGCAGCCCTCCCAACAGACGGCGAGTCACCAGTTGCGGTTGAAGCACGTCGGGCCAGGGATCTGTAACATCCCAAAATTCTAAATTTTGGAATGTTATAATAAATAGATAGATTTGATTGATTGTTTGATTGATTGTCTGAAAGTGAGTGAATTCGAAACTTTCTGAAAGTTAAATGAGTGGGAATAAAAGTACTTTCCCAAACTTTCATATTTGCTTTCTGATCTCCGTGAATTCAAATTCTTTTGAACCCAAAACCCTAGAGAGAAGATGACATGAATTCTTCCATTTAAATTAAATGAAAAGGGTTGTTGAAAATATTTTAATTTCATTTGAAAATATTTCAAATTCTTAAACTTCAAGCAACTCAATTATTTTCACGAGCAAAGATAAAATGACTTCTTCAAATTATATGAAATATGAGTTGGGAGTTTCAAATGATCAAATTCAAGGTCCTTTTGGAATTAATTTTCAATTTGGAGTTATTTGAGTTTTAAATCAAATTATTTTTCTCTAAAAATAAAATATATGGAAATTAGGGTAACATGATTCCCTACAATAGAAAATTGGAGAAAAATTAATTTGAAATCATTTTGGTATTTTAAAAATGATTTTTGTTGGATTTAAATAGGCCAGTAGCACTGTTTGAATTA